>NC_057803.1:526461170-526481041 GCF_018294505.1 Triticum aestivum | reverse complement strand
ACCCAAAAGTCGATTCAGTCGACTGAAGTGTAGCTAAATCGGAGCAGCATCGCAAGCAAGAGCAAGAGCGAGAGCAGCAGCGCGATCAAGAGCAATAGCAAGAGCAGAACAGGCAGGGGACTGAGAGCAAGAGTAGAGCAGCAGCGCGAGCGAGAGATAAAGCAGCAGCAACTCCTACTGATGTGGACGTGGCCGCCGAGGGAGCGACGCTGTGGAGGAAGTGGCCGGCGACACCGCCGTGGATGGAGCCGCGCCGTGTCGGCTCGGGACCGAGCGCCGGCAGCACCGTGAAATCGAATCAAGAAGAAAATGCGGCGATTAGTGTACAACCTCTTTGGTGGCGCCGATTAGGCCGCAACTTCATCTGAGGAAACGGCGATGATGATGCTCTTCTGGTGTTGCAGGTGAAGAGGGCGGTGTGGGAATGGAGGTGGTGCGAAAGACGAGGGGAACATCGGGACAGCTCCTTGGAGGTGGAGGACGGGGTGGCTGAACTGGCGGGACCATGAGACCGACGACGGATCCTCATCTGGTACGGTGGATGAGGGACATCGAGGTGTTGCCGTGGACGACATCGTCGGGGAAGAGGCTCCGGCTGGGTGGCGGACGGAGCAGGGTGTGGGGTTTCGTCACGGGTTTTCACGGCCTCGGTGTACGAATGGGTGGGCGGATGGGATGGCAGTGGGGGACCATGGCTTAGAGACGCGCTTGTCCGAAATGTGGGGTAAGTTATGAAAGTACCCCCACCGATTTGAGGTGGTTCTTTCGGTTCAGGGGTACCACGGGCATTTCGCGTGTCGGGATTTCACAGGAGGTGGGAGTTTTCGTGCACGTTGTAATTTCGGAATAGCAAGGCGCGGGCTGAGATGGAGGGAGTTGTCGGAGCACAACGAGACAAAGATATATCTTAAATATTTCGGGCTAACAAGGCGCGGGTTGAAGAGGCGGAAGTTTCGCAGCACGATAGACAAAGACGCTAGCTTGAATTTTTGGCATAACAAGGCGCGGCTTGAAATTTTGGAAGAACAAGCTTAACGTGTACCCAAAAAAGACAATTTGCACCTCAACACGCACAACACACACACAAACACCATTTAGACTAGAGTAAGGTACACGTGCATTGCACGCATGCGATTTGGCAACCAAATTATGAATAAATACCACATTATAGCATGCAAGCTTTGAGTCATATATGCATGATGTAGATGTTCGTTTAATTCTTATAGTTCATTTCATTCAAAATCATCTAGTTTTTATAAGAAAGCTAATCTATTTTAAGATTCATGGAATTGTGCATCGTAAGACATAAAGTAGAAACAAATAATGGCAAATCATGTAGAAAAACATTTGGGCAATTCTGATACGTAAGATTCCAGAACAAATAAGAAGTGCTTGTGTTTTGATGTTTGTGCATTATGCTTAAGTTCAACCATGGAGTCTTCTAGATTATACATGTGGCGAAATCTGGTGGAATCTAGATGATATCCAATGGCCAGTAGTGCTCAAATTTGCCATCTTTGTACCATCGGATTCGCCTCATCCAACGACCATCTTTCAAAGTTAAAGTTACTCGCACACAATATAAAAAAATATAAAATATAATATATATATATATAGGGGTATAGATATAGATATGTGATGCGAAAGCCGCCCATCATCTCCAATTAGAATAGTGTGTCCATGCACGGATGCGAGGTAGCCAAATGATGTCTGCCATCGGTATCTCAAATTCAAATTAGTCTGACCTTGTTCAATGTGTATACATTACAACATGCTCGTTTCCAAACCATACCGCGCAGATCTCCGTTAAGTTCATGCATGCATGGGTTTCAAACATCATGATCTCTTATTCAAATATTTGAATTCAACTTTACATTGATTATGACCTCACCTATTCTTTTACACCCACACGGTAGTCTTATCTTTATAATTGTACCACTAACTTTCTCTCATGCATGCATGCACACACACTACCAGTCGGCATTATCCATCGCACGCATGCAATCTTTTTCTTCAGGTCGGTCTCCCATGAAGGCACACACCCACAAACATCCCCCTCTCCATCATATCGGCATTCTTTATCTCTCACGCCTGCATGTGCAACGATCGATGTTCCTCTATGTACGTGTGTATATAGCTAGGTCTTTCATAGTTTTCCACACAAACCGATCAATCGATATATCCAGTGAGGTCTCACCCTCTTTCCCACGTCCACATCGATCAATCTATACCTCTCTATATAGGATTAACATATATAGCTAATACACCCACATTAATTATATATCCAACGCCCCCCTCTCATCATCCATGCCTTCCGCTTCATCTCTCAGACGCATGCACAATGGCGAAGACAGGGGGCACTAAGGGCCCTCCCCCCTCCCCCCTAACATCACTATATATCGAGGCTAATATGAATGTGATCATTAGACAATTGCTGCTAAAAATGGTTTAAGTTCATGAATTGACCCTCCTCATAAAGGATTAGCAATGCTTGGCCCCCTAGCTCATTTATTTTTCATGGCTCCGCCATTGCGCGCAACAGCGCACGTGTTCGCCCCCTCTCTCTAAATATCAATCTCGCACTTGTGCATTCCTTCATAGTCTCCCTCCACTCGGCCCCTCGCACCATCTTCTAGCCCCCCACCGGATTTTGCCACATGTACAATCTAGCAGACTCCATGGCTGAACTTAAGCATAATGCACAAACCTCAAAACAATAGTGGTTCTCTTTTGTTCTAGAATCTTCCGTATCATAACTGCCCAAACTTTTTTTCTAGTTGAATTTCCATTATTTGTTTTTTACTTTATGCTTTACAACGCACAATTCTATGAATCATAAAATAGATTAAGGGCTTTTTTGATTCAAAGGATTCTCAAAGGAATTTTGGAGGATTCTAATCATTAGGAATTTTTCCTATCTTGGTTGTTTGATTCATAGGATTGTAAACCATAGGAATTTTTCCATATGATTCATTTGCACTAGATTTCATAGGAAACATCCCATCCACTCAAACCTCTTTGAAAGAATTCTGCGTTTTTTCTATGCGCAATCAAACACTCGTACAATCCTGTAGGATTCAAGACGACATTCCACTATAATCCCATGTTTTTCCTATTCCCGCGTTCTTAGCTTTTTTTATAAAAACTAATTGATTTTGAATGAGATGAACTATAAGAATTAAACGAAGGGCTACATCAGGCATATATGACTCAGAGCTTACATGCTATAGTGTGGTATTTATTCATAATTTGGTTACAAAATCTGATGCGTACAATGCACGTGTACCTTACTAGTACTTTGAGTATGTGCAAAACACGTAAATTAGAATACCAATGGCATGCTACACAGTGTCTCTCTTACAGTTCATGAAGCCACGTAGCACATGTGGAGGCGTTGTCACGACCTCCTTGCGTGGATTGATCACAACGACGTACTGCTAGTTCCAGAAGAATGTACTCGTCCTCCCTGAGCCATACTGTCGGTACATGCACGAAGCAAAGATGTGCACGCACGCCACGCACACACTCATTCCCTCGCACACACACGTGGGTACACGGGCGGACGCAATTTTGTACGAAGATCCACCCCATGTGATAATTTGACGCGTGTAAAGTCGTTCACTTCATTGATGGTCAATTAATACAGCGCATGTAAATTGAGTGGACGTGAGGGCGGAAGAAAGACATTATTACTCCACTACGCGCATGTGAGTAGTTAAATCATGGGTTGCTAGTAGTACTTCCATTGGTCTCCTTCATATTTTGTGCCAATTTTTGACAGTAACATAATATTTACACATTTGAGCAGTGTAGTACTTGAAATTTATGTTCCGCTAAACTCACCGGGAGCCGTTTCGGGCCTCGAAACCAAAACCATCAATTAATCTTTACCTTGTTCCCATCACGTTCGAAAGTCTGCTCACACCTACTAGTACGTACCAAACCTGAACGTGTTCCCACTATGCAGGTATTAGTACTAGTGCTAATACTTAGGTTATAAAAAGGGGAACTACCTAACCGAAAATTACTCTACCTTTCCTCCTCATAAGTGCTTCTTCTTCGTCCGTCGTTGCCATGGCCGGTGAGCAGAGCTCTAGGTCGAGAACTACTCGTAACAAGGGAACGGCAACCAAGGCTGCATAAAAAAAGAGAGGGCTCGCCTCCACGCAGAGACCTCGAAAGATCTCTCACGGGCAGGCGATGGCTCCCAGGAGCGCCCTAGCCGCGGAGGCGAACATGCCGAACCGGCGGAGCTGGAGTCGTTATCCCTCGTCGGCATGCCCGGTCAGCTCAATAAGCACCTCAATAAGCAGAAGGAGTTCATCCAAGGCTTGATGGAGTTGCTGAAGGAGAGCCTCGATGACATGCCCGCTGAGCTCAATCAGCAGGGGCAGTTGACCGCCGGCTTGGTGATGCTGCTGAAGAAGAGCATTGCCTCGGAGAAGAAGGCGACCGGCGAAATCCTGCGACTTCAGGAGGACAAGGCGAAGCTCTGCCACGAGATCGACTTGTTGAAGGAGAAGAACACCGACTGGAAGAAGCTACATGAGAATAGTAGTTCCTCGATGAAGATGCTGCAGGCCCTCGTCATGGAACAAAAGGAGGAGTTGGCGAAGCTCCGCATCGAGCACCCGACTGCTGTCAAGGTACGTAATGCGGCCGTGGAACAGATGATGAAGGCTCAAGTCGAGAAATCCCGCGTCATGGACAAAATGAAGAAGATGGCAGAGGAGACGCGCAAGGAGATGGAGGTCGTGGAGGAGATGAAGAAGCAGTTACGACTCCGCGGCAAATTAGATCATTTGGGGTGATAATCTTCCTTCTTATTTTGCTCATGTGTTTCATCTTTTGCTTCGGGTGTTTCTCCGCATGTGTCACGATCTCTGCGAGGCATGAATAGAACAATGGTTTTTTAGGGAATGAATAGAACAATGCTAACAATGAGATGACTAGCAAATTAGATCATTTTTCTTGCCATATGGCACTGGGCTACCGTGTTTCATGCTCCTCCGTCGCAGTACTACTCCAGTGGAAAACTTGAGTATACCGCACGGTTCTTTGCTCCTCCTCGATCAGGTCATCGGCGCATTTATATGAGCAGTCAAATCACAAGGCCCCGCCTTCCAGTAGTAATGAGCCGTCAAATCACAAAGGCCCTCACCTCTCGTGAAACCGACCAAGCTAGATTGCCCCGCCCTCTAGCCTTTTAAAAAGTGTATACTTTTGTACAACAGTAGTATCGATGGATTGCGCCATGGAGCAAAACTTGAAATAAAAAAAAGGTGGTACATATAGAGAGCGCTCGTCGCCAATTTATGCATATAGTACTATTAAAAAGGCTAGTCACAATAATGGTGTCCAGCACAACCCACCCCTCAAATAAAACTAAGAGGGTGCTTGGATACGTTTTGTCCCATGACTAAAAGTAGTGGGACTAAAACATGCTAGCCTCACCCATGCTTGGATCCAAATACTAAAAAGGCTAAAATCAAGTTAATGAGCATTTATTATCCTCCAAACCCTCCAATCCAGAACTCGCATGTGTTAAAGGAGAGGAGTTAAATGAGTAGAGAGAGGACTAATCCACATTTTAGTAGGGGTACCCGTGACTAAATTTTTTTAGTCTCAAGACTAGTTTTAGCCCCTCTTTAGTCAGGGGTGCTTGGAACTTTAGCCTCTTAAATAGACTATTTTTAGTCAGACTAAAATAAGTCCCTTGGATCCAAGCACCCTCTAAGCATCCTGGAATTCTTTGACAAAACTAAGCACCCTGAAATTCTTTGACAACTAAACTGCTGGCTATATGATGTTGGCCATATATATTGTACGTATATAATGTGAAGAAACGAGTGGTAGTACTATACCAACTAAAAGATGAAATGTAAGATTTCTAGTATGTATGTACTGAAGAGTTAAAGTAACGAGAAGAAACATAACATAGTTCTGCTGGGGGCTCAGCACGACACACCCCTCAAATTAAATTAAGCACACCTGAAATTAAACTTTGCAACCATTCTGGTAGACACTGCATTAGAACCACCATGAGCAACAACACTGCCACCTTACTCAGAGTCCTCGTCCACGTCCTCGACTTCGTCCTTGTCCCTCTTCCTCTTGGCCGATACTTCTTTGCTTGAACCACACACTTGGCTGTTGCTCTTCATCCAACCCTTGTAGATATTGAAGCAAAGGTAGCCATCCATTGCAGCGTAGTGGATGTGGTCTATATCTAGTACATTCCACTGCCATGCATGACGATGAAACATGTATGGAGGTTTCTCCAGTTTACCGTATGAAGGATGAACCATGGCTCATGTCAGGGTCAGCATTGAAGGCTGACGAGAGGACACCAGCCGATTCTTCTGGAGGTCGAAGGGGTTGCCTACAACAAGACCTATCCGACGCAAGACATCCCTGTCGTTCTTAAAGTCTACAGTAACGAATTTCACTATTTTGTCCTTGAGGAAGTTCTTAAAATCCTGGCACTCAATGTCGCCATGGCATATGTGGTAGACCAAGCAAACGTTATGTACACAAACTTGGATCACGGCGGGCTTCTTCCTCTCTTCATCCTTTAGTTCCTTCTCTGGTCCCAGGACTGTGGTGTACTCAACATCTATCCCAGCGACCCACTCATCATCTGAGTTTTCGAACATGCATCTGAAGCGAGAAAGGCATCCTTTCACCGTCGCGGAAGAACGGGTGTAGATGACGTTGAACTCATCGCCGGTGATGGTTCTAACCTTGTACTCATCGCTGATCATGGAGATTTGGGACGCCATGGATTTGGGAGGAGGGTTAGGATTAGTGGAACAGCCGTAATGTGAATGGACGGGACGACTAGGAGCGAACCACCGTAGTATTGAAGGACGTGCCGGGACAAGTAGGAGCGAACTGCCAGCGTGCGAACGGTAGGGTAGTGGCTTTCCATTCTCCCATGATACGGGCTTCCGAGAGCCCTTGGACCTGAGATCGAACGGTTGCATGGCGTGATTCTAGACCTAAGGGTGAATATCCTATCCTGGAGGTTTATTCTGCAAATTTTCAGCAACTTAGCATGCGACCGTTTGATCTCAAATCCAAGGGCTGCCAGCAGCCCGTATCATGGTCGCGCCTACCACGACCATCGCGTTGCTCGCGCGGTCGCGCTGTCGGAGATTTAACATGGTGTGTTAGGCTATCTGATGTTGGCATGTCATACATAGTCATCACTTAGTCACTCATACTACAACAAGGTTGGCAATAAGGTTGGCTATAAGTGTATTTTTTTACTCCTCTCTATCTCTTTCTTTGTACTCCCTCCGTCCCATAATATAAGAATGTTTTTGACACTAGTGTAGTGCCAAAAACGTTCTTATATTATGGGACACAGGGAGTACTAGTATTAATTGCATTTGCCAAGGAGTGACCTCTTCCAATGAAATGGTGTTGCTAAGTTTGCTTCATTTAATTAGCTATACACTCAAAATTGTCTTTTAACCTAGGTACATGCGCTTAGCACCGTTTCTTCCTTGGGTCACCAAACTAGTCTCTCTCTTCTTGATTAACTTGCCACATCATACTTTATGCCTATGTGGCAAGCTTAAGCACCTGTAGGAGCAAGTAAAAGTAAGTACAATGGTGCTCTTTACATGGCATTTTTGCATATGTGGAGGAAAGAGAGGCAAGGAAAAAGTGGAGAAGTGGGCTCTCATGCAAGAGCCAGCCTCTACTACATGGTGGAGCATTGGGAGAGGCACCTATATGGAGGTGGTCAGGAATCAGGAGACTCACGCCGGTCGTAGAGCCGCAGTTAAAATGATAATGGCAAGTCAAATCACGGGGCCCCACCTGTCCAGCAGTAACTCGCTGTCAAATCACACAGCCCTACATTTGCAGCAGCCTACTCCCTCATCTTCTCGCGTCTCTATCGAACCGACTAGGCAGAACTGCCCCACCGCCTACTGCACAGGAAAAGCCCCGCCCTCGACTTTTAAATAGTATACACTATACTAATTTTGTATCCATGGATTGCACCCGCGCCATGGAGCAAAGTGTCTAGAAAATGGAGGAGAGACAGTTGTCTTGCAATAGAGAAGAGGGAGAGGTGAGACGGTGGTTTTGGAATGGAGATGATGGAAAGGAGAGGAGGTGGTTTTGCAATGGAGAAGATCAGAAGAGGGAGAGGCGAGATGGTGGTTTTGGAATGGAGATGATGGTGAGGAGAGGAGGTGGTTTTGCGATGGAGAAGAGGGAGAGGAGCGTGCGACAGTGATTTAGGATTGGACGAGAGGGCCGGCGTGCTGTGACTAGATCAAAATCAAAATCAATTTACCCTTCAATTAAGAAAGCGACCCCACATTAATTAGTCTCCCTTTTATTCTGGGTCATAATTGACCATGATTTTCGCATATAAAATATATGTTATACGTTGCAAAAATAATATAATTTGAAAGTACATTCAGATACGAACCAAACGATACAATTTTTGGTGACACGCATTCACATTTTGCTTGTCAAATACAATACGTGGTCAAACTTTGACCCAAAATACACAAAACAACAAAAAAATACTTCCAAGACCAGCGCCGCTCTTCCGCTCTTCTCCTCTTAAACCATCGCCGCTCCTCTCCTGTTCCAATCTAAATGCAGTGCGGCTCCTCTCCTCTTCCATTTCAAAACCACCGCCCCTCCTCTCCTGTTCCAGTCCAAAACCAGCGTCGCTCCTCTCCTATTCTAATCCAAAACCAGCGCTGCTCCTCTCCTCTTCCATTCAAAAACCACCGCCGGAGAGTGAAGGTGCTGTGGAGAAGTAGATCGATGGAGGAGTACAACCGATACATGAGGATCATAGATGGCGACCCTATGAAGCTAGCTAGGATGTTGGAGATACAGTCTTGGTTTGACAACAAGGACCAACTAGCGGCGACGGCGACATCCATGGCCAAATATCTGCAACAGAGCGAAAAGGCGGCGATACTCCTGGAGGGAGTCGCGCCGGAGTACATAGAGCTGCTCCTCTGGGCCATGGAGCAAACAGATTCACTGAATCCGATCGTGAGGGAGCGGTGGTGGGAGTATCGATCCCAGATGGAGCATCCACCAGAGATTGAAGGATCGAGCATCTACAGGGTGGCGTTTGTGAGGGTGTCCTGCCAAAGCAAGCCGGTGGAGTCTTCGTCGACCGAACCCAATTGCAAGAGGAGAAAAGCAGTTGGCCCGACGATGCTTCACAGCCATCGTCTCCCTCGCCATTCACATCGTCTCACGGGGCATCTGTCTGCCGCCGAGGAATAGGAGGGGGCTGCCCCCCAACCCAATAGTCGGGCAGGTTGTGAATTGTCAGGAGGAGCTTAGGGTTGTCAGTATTTGCAGGTTGTGAATTGCATTTTGTGTTGTGTATTTTGAGAGTACTTTCAGATGTGAATGTCTTTTGAATTTCAGATTTGCAGTATTGAGCATATGAAGTATTTTATGAATTCTAGAGATCTATTTTTAGCACTTAAAAAATGTAGTTTCATAGAAGTATAAAAGTGCAGACAATGTGATTCTCAGAGAAGAAACAACAAGTTTCAGTTTCAGATAAGAAACTGCAAGTTCAGTTTCAGATAACAAACCGCAACTTTCAGAGGCAGAGCATTTATATTAACACGGCCTTTTCAAATAGGGTTAACATCATGTTGGAAGTTTTATTCATGGTCGAAAATGGAACTACCAGCCAGTTAATATCATGCTAATCAACATTCATGCATAGCACATCTTCATATGATGCACAGTCAGAATGCCCACACAATGTCGAGTATGCGAAACACAGAGAAAACGAGGGACGAAGTTTTGGCAAGTGTTGGACGTGGTTTTGGGCTGCCCCGTCTAGGCTTCATTTTTAACATGCGCATCCCACGGCCTGTTTGTATTTTCTTAGGGCCGTCATGTATCGACCGGCCTATGGACCTCCCATCCGAGGTTTTATTTTTGGCAGCCCAATTTATGTATTTTTTTGAAGAAAACGCAGAGGTGTGTTCTATTTTTCTATATAAGAATAGAAACGCCAGGTCCAACTTATGTTTCCCTTCTAACTATATTATATATATTTAAATTATTTTATATGCTGACTGTTTAGTTCACATAATTGGCAAATAGATGACCGCTCTCGCATGACCGCTCTCGCGATCCCCTTCGCCCCCGCCACCACCTTCACCCTCATCACTGCCCCCGCCACTACCTCCACCCTCGCCGCTGCCATAGATCTTGCCGCCACCCCCCACCTCCTGACTCCGAGCGCGCCTGCCCCCCTCAGCAAGTCTGCTCGCGCGCCCCATGGAGTCGCCGACCAGATCCATGGGGGAATGGCCGGAAGACAGGCAGATGTACAAGATGCATCTCCCATATATCTACAAAGCCTTCCCGCGGATGCTCCAGCCGCTCAACTCCGTCGCACCGGCGGTGCTGCCGGAGACTCGAGGGAGGAGATGGAGGGAGCGGGCGATGCGGATCCGTGACGACGCTCTCTCCCGGACCCAGTGCACGCGCGAATGGAGGGAAGCAGAGGAGGAAGCTACGAGGGAGGAAGCCGAGGAGGGACCGAATCCGTTCTCTCACTCGCGCATGTATGCTCGGATGTGCAAGGATCATGTGGATTGGGAGCTGCTGAATCTAGCCCTGTGGATCTACTTCGAAGGAGATTTCTCGGAGAAGCACAGGATGCCCCACCCCAGGGAGCCGCCGATTGCGTTCGTTCGATGGGCGAAAGGAGAAGTGAATTCAGGAGATCCACGCCGTGCTGCGAGATGGGAATGCTTGACTGGACTCATGCCCACCAGCACGCCACCGGAGCCGGAGCAGGTGGATCCCCTACCTTACCTCTCCCCCAAACCTGCAGAAGATTGAAATTAGGCTTGCAATCTGCTTCAATTGAGTTGTCTGGTGGTTATTTCTGCTTCCTAAGAGACAACATCTAGCTGGAGGATGAGAAGGAACCAGGAACTCCGATGAATTTCCCCTATCACAATGGGGGGGGCGCCGGTTGGGCAGTGGTACGGCTCACCTCCGCCCCAAATGGGGGCACAATCTGGACAGGCTCCTGTAATTTCCCAAGATCAATCTGCTGGTGGTTCAGACTCTCAGATCAGTGGGAAATCTCAAGGCAAGAATTAGCAAAAGAAGAGACAGGACATCCAAAAAACTACTCCTGCCCCTGCTTCGGGCCTTATGGCATACTCTGAGGTGATCTGCTACAACTGTAGGGAACCAGGGCATCATTTGGATAAATGTGTCAATCCCAAGAGTTGCTTTATATGCAAAATGGTTACCCATAAAGTTGATAATTGCCCTGCTAGAAGGAAAACCCACAGTTCTACTAGATATGTTGGAAGTGCTGCTCCAGGATTAGGGTTCTACCACATAGACCCACCTAATGAAAATGCTCAGTATCATGGCTCCCTGAAGAATGTGGGGATTGTTTTGGTAGAAGTTGGTGAAGTGACCAAGCAGGAACTTGCCACTAAGTTTGTAGACATTTACAAAACCAACTGGCCCTGGACAATCAATGCCCTAGATGAGTGGACATTCTTGGTCAAATTCCCTCCTGAAATAGATGTAGTTCAAGTTGCTGGATACCCCTGTTTTGGTCTCAAAAAAGACAATGTTTTAGTCTATGTTGAAGTCTGGAAAGGCATGATTGAGACTGAAGAGGACCTCCAGGAAACTTGGATCAAGATCAGGAAATTGAACCCCCAAGTGGTGTGACTGGACTATGCTGGATCAAATCACTTCCACTCTGGGGGTCTTACTGGATGTGAATTGGCAGCATAATTTCAAGTCATTCTATGAAACTGTTAGGGTCAAAATCTTATGTAAAGATCCCTTCAAAATCCCTGCCGAAAGGCTTTTTGGAGTTGGGAACAAAATCTACAGGCTACTCATTGAGGTGGAGTCCTTAACCCCCACTGAAACTGGCACCTCCACCAACCTCTCTGCTGGTACATATGTCTCTGCAGCTAAAACTGGTACCAATCTTACTGAAGATGCTGAATCCAACAGGATCTCTAGATCTGAATCAGATAAAGGGCCTGCTGCCAATTCTGGGCCCCCTAACACCAGAGGACAGTCTTTTGGCCACAATCAGATGCTTGGAGAAACTACACCCACTTCAGTCCTAAAGACACACCTCCCTGATTCTCCATACACTCCTCAACTCAGCATCCAGGAAAAGATCTTGAATTCTGTGCTTGATGAAACTGATGGATTGAACCTCCTTAGGGAAATGGAGCTCCTGGAAGATGATGATCTGATGGAATTAGAAGGTTCTATAGATCTACAAGAGGATTATGAGGCACTTGTTGAAACAACTTAACTCTCAGACAATTTGGACTCAAAATACAACTCTGACTTCCCTGCCCTTCCTAAGGAGAAGCACTTTCCCAAATGGGGTCCTGTTCAAGCCACCAGAACCAGTGCCAGGGTAGCTGGTGACAAGAGAACCATTATTGAAAAGGCTCAATAGCTCAAAGAGGTTCAGAACCTGGTAGTGCAAAAACCCCAGGGTATGAAACACACTTCCTTCTCCAACTTTAATGATCCTTCCTTCAATGCCATTGCTGCTAAGATTGGTGTAGATGTTACTTCTCTTAATGATGGCATTGAATGCTCTTCCTTTATTTACCCTCACCAAAATAGATTTGAAGGCTCTGTTTGTGAGAATTTTTCTCTATATAGTAGTTCTAGTTTAGACTGTGTTGACCCCACTACTGAGCCAAGTGAGGGTCTCTGGTCGCTTATTTGTAGACATAAACAGGGCAAGCACCCTAGGAACAACATTTCTCTAGGAATGCTCTATTCTGGAATATTAGAGGTATTGCTGCTCCTGGTAGGAAATCCCTTATTATTGACACCATTAACAAAACCCATGCTACCATCCTTGGGTTCCAGGAAACTAAGAAAGAGGATTTTTCCTCTTCTTTTCTTAAATCTCTCATTAGCAACAGAGATTTTGACTGGCATGTTCTTCCATCCAAAGGATCTGCTGGAGGCATCCTGATGGGAATAGATTTAAGCATTTTGGAGGCTGTTGCTTGGTCACACCTAGACTTTTCTGTTAGTTGTTTAGTTAATTTGAAAACTACTGGTCAAACCTTTAGGATTATCACTGTTTATGGATCTCCTTATGAGGAAGGCAAAGAAGCTTTTATTTCTGAACTTCATACCTTATTTCTAAATACTCACATTCCCACCCTGATTGGAGGGGATTTTAATTTAGTTAGGAATGCTGCAGATAAAAGCAATGGTTCCATTAATCATAAATGGAGTGACTGCTTCAATGCCTGGATTGAGATCTGGAGCTTGCTTGAAATTAAACTTTCTTCTAGGAAATTTACCTGGGCCAATAATCAAGTAGACTTGATTTTGTCCACCATTGACAGAATTTTCTGTGACACAGAATTAGATAGTTTCTTTCCCCTTTCTAGTTGTAGAGCTCTGCCCAGCTGTGGTAGTGACCACACTCCTTTGCTCTGGGACTCTGGTCTTAACCAAACTCCAAAGAGCAATACTTTTAAATTTGAAAAGTGGTGGTTGCTTAGAGAAGATTTTACTAAGCTAGTCAGGAAAATCTGGAATGAGCCTACTGGGAGCAGCTGCCCCCTAGAAAATTGGTAGATCAAAATCAGGAGATTTAGAAGAACTACCAAAGGGTGCAACTCCAATGAGGAAGCTAATCTTAGAAGATACAAAAGGCGTCTCCCCCTTGAGTTTGATTCTCTAGATATTAAGGCAGAAACCACTGACCTCTCTGAGGCTGAGACTAATAAATTAAACTTTGTCCATGGAGAGCTCAAGAAAATTTGGCTTCGAGAAGAAATCAAAGCCAAACAAAGGTCTAGAGATAGGAACATTAAGGAGGGTGATAGAAATACTGCTTACTTCCATGCAGTAGCTAACCAGAGGAGGAGGAAAACCCTCATTCACTCCCTTGATGGCCCTAATGACCCTGTTACTGAGGTAGATGAGATGCTGAAAGTGGCTACTGACTTCTACAAATACCCGTTTAAGAAAGAAAACCCTTCTGGGTTCTCTCTACAAAACAATTTTTTCTCTGCTTATGAAAAAGTCTCTCCTGCTGAAAATGAGCTGCTAGAAGCCCCTTTTTCAGAGACAGAGGTGAAGGAAGCCATTTTTAGCTCTTATCCTGGTGGGGCTCCTGGTCCTGATGAGATTCCCTTCTTGTTTTACCAGCATTTTTGGGACTTGGTGAAAAATGATCTCTTAGATCTTTTCCAAGCCTTTCATAGAGGAGAGTTGGACATATACATGCTCAACTTTGCTATGCTCTCTCTTATTCCTAAAGAGCCCAAGGCCACCTCTATGAAGAAATTCAGGCCTATCAGCCTGATTAACTGTAGTTTTAAGATTTTCTCTAAAGTCCTCACCACTAGGCTCTCTAAAGTCCTGCAGAGGTTGATTGCTAGCAATCAATCTGCATTTCTGAATGGGAGATACATTTTAGACAGTGTTGTTACTGCTCATGAAGTTCTTCATTCAGTCCACTCAGGAGGTGATAAAGGACTTGCCCTTAAATTGGATTATGAGAAAGCCTTTTATAAAGTTTACCTTGATTTCCTTATCAAACTCCTGGAGCTTAGAGGTTTTGGGGGTAAATGGACTAGTTGGATCCAGCAACTTACTCATGGGGGGTCTGTTGGGGTCAAGTTAAATAACTGTGAAAGTGATTTTTCCTTGCTGGTAAAGGCCTTAGGCAAAGTGACCCCATCTCCCCGCTTTTGTTTCATTTAGTAGTGGAGGTTCTTACTAAAATGCTGAGCAAAGATGCTGATCATAGTCTGATTGCAGGGCTCTGTCCTGAGGTCTGCACTGGTGGCATCATCTGCCTTCAATATGCAGATGATACCATCCTTTTCTTAGACAATGACTCCACACATGCTAGCAATCTGAAAACTGTTCTAACCTGTTTTGAACAAGTCTCAGGCATGAGAATCAACTACTCTAAAAGTGAACTCATCCCTATCAACATGGATGATCAGGAGTTAGCTGACTTCCTCTCTATTCTAGTCTGTAATAAAGGTAACTTCCCCATTAGGTACCTAGGTATCCCTCTCCACTATGATAAACTAAGGAGAGAGGATGTCCAACCCCTTCTGAATAAAATCATTAAAAGGATTGCTGGATGGAGGGGCAAACTTCTCTCTTACAGAGGTAGATTGATCATCATACAAGCTTGTTTGGCTAGCATTCCAATGTATCTCCTCTCCTTCTTCAAGTTCCCTAAATGGGCAGTGAACCTCATCAATTCTCAGGTGTCTCATTGCTTGTGGAATGATTTTGAGGGAAATAGGAAGCTAAACCTTTCTAATTGGGCCCTAGTCTCTATGAAAAAGATTTTGGAGGCCTAGGCATACCTAACCTCCAAGAAATTAACATCTGTCTTCTAGGGTCTTGGATTAAAAGATTCTATGAGGAAGACCTGAAACCCTGGAATCTTCTTATTGCCCATAAATACCTAGGAAATAAACCTAATATTTGTGTCCCTTCCTCCAACCCTAAGACCTCTAGATTCTGGAAAGGATTAAAATCTATTATGCATGCTGTGAAATTTGGCTACAGATGGAACATAGGGGATGGGAGCAGAACCAGGTTCTGGGAAGATACTTGGTTTGGCACATCCCCCCTAGCAGTCCAATTTTGGCCTATTTACTCTGTCTGCAATGAGCTTAACAAAAGTGTCAATGAAGTTTGGGACGGTCAATGCTTAAAACTCTCTTTTAAAAGGAACTTTAGTGATAGTCTCATGGAACAATGGTTCCAGTTGGAGGAAATTACCGAAAGCATTACCTTTACTGCCGAGCCGGATGCCCTGATTTGGCAGCTGGACAATAAGGGGAAGTATTCCTCCAACTCCCTCTACCATGTTATCAACTTTAGAGGGGTTCAACCCGTGTTTATCCCTGCTGTCTAGAAATTGAGAGTTCTCCCTAAAATTCATGTATTTCTCTGGCTTCTCTCCAAAAACAAATTGATGACTAGGGATAACCTTAGGAAGAGACACATCATTAAACCCCTTGATTGTGTTTACTGCTTGGAACAAGAGTCTTGTTCTTACCTATTTTTGAATGTATAGTTGCTAAACATCTCTGGCCCACATTGAGGAATATTTCTCTAGTCAGATTGGCTCATCCTTCGAATCTGTCGCCATATTCTGGATTGCTACCAAAAAGTGCTTAGTTTTAAATACTGTTAGCTCAGCTGTCCTTTGGTGCCTCTGGAAATATAGAAATGCTATGATTTTCAGTAACACCTCCTGGATTTCCATTCCATGGGTCTTGAGGTTGATCAGGAACATGGTGAGGAACTGGGCGATTCTCTCCTCTGGGTCGGACAAGGACAAGTTGATGAGCTTCGTGGAAACCCTAACAAGATCACTCCAGAAACCGTTGGCGATCACTTGTGGCTGAACAAGGCTCGACCTGCTCTGGGGCTGGACCCATGGGCTTGTCTCAAGATCTCAGATGAAGATGATGGGCACCTGGCGCCGAAAAAGAGGGACATCCACCATGCTACGCCTTCCAGCCTGGTGTCTCCGCTTGCTTACTGGTCGCCGCAGGCTGACACGGCCCCTCGGCTGAAGACCATGAAGGCTTCGCTGGACCCTCATTGTGTCATTTGAGTGCTCTATCCGCTCTGCCTTTGGCACCGCTCGGGTGATTTGTGTTATTCAGAGAACTTGTTCATCCACCCCCTAGTTTGTAGCTTTTCTACCTTTGCTTTCGAACTGCTCTTTGAGCTGATGTATCAGAATATGTTGTGGTTTCGTTCTCAGCAATGGAACCGGGGAGATGCTCCCTGTTTTTCTAAAAAATTATTTTATATGTTATTATATATTATTTTTATTGTCATCATATATTTAATAGATACTTACATATGTAAGAAAACAATATCCCACATCTAATTAACTTATAAAAATAATTTCTTAACAAATAAAATCCTGGATTGTTTTGGCACGAAAATCCTAGTGATTGTGTACAAAAGCTTGGTAAGATTTAAGGACGAATGTAATAATATCACTTATTATTTAAATATATTTATAACAAAATGCTCAGCCCCTTTTTATTTTTTAATAACATTGCTGGCCCAACCCAACATTATAATTAGAATCAGCCCAGCAAAATCATGTATTTCGAGAAAGTGCAAATGGCATGTAATTTTTTAGGAAATAAAATAAATGGGCCACATGGACGCTACATTATTTGTTCACCCAGCCCAGCTAATGGCTGTAATTCAAAATAAGAAGATCAAATTGACTGTAAATTCTACCGCGCAAAAAAAGACTGTAAATTCTAAAAAAATGGGTTGAATACGTGCCACATTTTTGGAGGTTGAAATGTGGGCCAATAGGTCGAAGCCAACGCAAGTCGTTGTCAATTTAGTCAACAAATGATTCTGACATGTTAGCCGTTGGATTTACATCCAACGACCGGCATCCATCTTTAATCTCTCGTCTTCTTCCTCTAGCGCCGCCGGGACCACCTCCCGCCTCCTGCTGCTAGCAGCTCTGCTTAGCACGCTTCGCTATGAAGCGCTACTCCATCGTTGGCCAGGCCATCCCTCCAACCCTCCACACCTCCTATTCTTCTCCACCAACTGCCGAACCACACCGCACTAGAACCAGTTAACCCTCATACAACTCTCCGTCTGCGACTCTACTCCCGCGTCTTCCCATCTCTGGCTCGTTGCTGTCCAGGGCCTCGCCGTCGTCCACCACCTTGGATGCGCTCGGCGCGGCGTGGTTAACGTGGTCAACGAACGACACCATCGGAAGTAGACTGTGCGTGGAGAGGCTAACAGCTGGGTCCACGGCCGCACACAAGGAAATGCCTCCTTATTACGCGCAAAATAATGATTCCTCCACCTGACATCTAGGACCCACCGGAAGGGCCTCTGTATTTCACGAAAATAACGTGCCCCCCGCTGACATGTCGGACCCACTAGCTATCTTCGCACGCAAGGAAGTGCCTCCTTATTACGCACAAAAAATGAATATTCCCCTTCCAGCTAGAACCCAGCATAGTGGGAGGCTGACTTGTGGGCCTACCAAGTTGACGGGGATGGAGGGCTTTGTTAACTTAGTCAATATGAATGATTCTAGCCCCTGTTATCGTATGATGTTCATCCAACGGTCGTAGTGCTTCTTCAACCTCTGGTCTTCTTGCTCCAGCCGCCCAAACCAACGCCGGTCGTGCCGCGTGCTCCTGCCTCCCGTGGCCAGCTGTGATGCCGCGGAGGCCTCACCGCCCCTACTACTCCCACCGCTGGCCAGGCCATCCCTCTACTCACCCACACCCCCTGTTATTCTGCGGCGACAGCAGCCTCACACCGCAGCCGAACCAGTGAACCCTCGTACTCCTCTTCACGTGGGCATCCACTACTGCGTCTTCCCCGGCTCCGAGTCATCCCCTTCCTAGTCCTCGCCGTCGTCCACCGCCGTGGTGCTCTCGACACGGCGTGGTCAACATGGTCAAGGAACAACTTCCATCGGACGTGGACTGTACGTGGAGAGGCTGACAGCTGGGTCCATGGCCGGAGCAAGGAAGTGCCTCCTTATTACGCGCAAAATAATGATTCCTCAACCTGACAGCAGGGACCCACCGGACAGGCCACCGTATTTCGCGAAAAAAAACGTTTCCCCTGACTGCTGGGACCCACCAGCTACATCTTCGCATGCAAGGAAGTGCGTCCGGGAAAAAAATGATTCGCCCCCCTAATTGATGGGACCCACCAGCTACATCTTCGCACGCAAGGAAGTGCGTCCGGGCAAAAAACGATTCGCCCCCCCTGACTGCTGGGACCCACCAGCTACATCTTTGCACGCAAGGAAGTGCCTGATAGTCGGGACCCACCTGGTCGAAGCGTACATAGCGTTGTCATTCTGGTCGCGAATGTGTATGTACATATATACTGGTGGATGTTGAGGCACGCATGTGTCGTAGTAGAGGCGCGTACGTGTCATAGCAGAGGCGCGCACGTAGCATGTACACGTACGTATAGCGGCCAGGGTGCAAGAAAGAAAATATAGCCACGTATGTGTACATACGGGCGGGGTCTCGAACGCCTACTCACGCATACGTACGACCAGGGCTCGTGTACATGGCTGGATCGGAACGGAGAAACAAAGTCGTCGTCGTGTTGATGGGGAGGCAACGGAATGCGTCGTGTTTATGGGGAGGCAACGGAATGCTCGTGTTCATCAGGAGGCAACGGAACGCGTGGGAGCCAATCGGCTGGGTCGGGACGGAATGTGTGGTCGTGTTCATCGGGAGGGCTTGGACGGAACAGGCGATGGAAACGAGGCCTGGCATACTGCACAACGGAGGAAACGGACCTCCTACGTTCGGAATGGGGTCCTGTTGATCGGGAGGGGTCTGGCGTACCGCAAAATGGAGGAAACGGACCTCCTACGATCGAAACGGGGGTCCTCTTGATCGGGAGGGGTGTGGCGTACCGCCAAACGGAGGAAACGGACCTCCTACGGTCGAAACGGGGGTCCTGTTGACCAGGAGGGGTGTGGCGTACCGCAAAACGGAGGAAACGGACCTCCTACGGTCGAAATGGGGGTCCTGTTCATTGGGAGGGGTGTGGCGTACCGCAAAACAGGACTCCACGGGATATTGTTCATCTCCACCGTCGACCTCCTCCAGCCTCCACGAGCTACCGTCGACCTCCTCCAGCCTCCACGGGCTCCTGTTCATCCAGCCTCCACCGTGCGCTACTCCATCGGCTACTGTTCAACCACCCCTCCACCGTCTACTGTTCATCCAGCCCTCCATACCACGGGGTCCTGTTCAACCACCCCTCCACGGGCACCCCTCCACTATCTACTATTCATC
>NC_057803.1:526432262-526460962 GCF_018294505.1 Triticum aestivum | reverse complement strand
CCAGAGGAAGCATCGATCGGCTTCAGTTAGCAGCAGTAGCGAAGGAATCGCTCGATCGGGTTCAGTTAACAGCCATCGATCGATCGCTCGGGTTCGGTAATGCATAGCCTGCAGTGCAGTCGCTCAGGTTCAGTTAGAGCCCAACGCCTCATTCGGGTTCAGTTAGATCCAACGCCTCGCACACACGCGCGTACGTGTACGAGAGAAACGCGCATCGCTCGGCCCCCGACCTCCCACCGTAACCGGGAACTCCCTGAAATTTTCCTCGCCCTCGCTTCTACCACGGTTTTTTCCATCATGGACGGCCCAAAGAATGTCATGCAGCTGCGTCTCCGGCCCGCCCAGGATAAAAAACCCATTTTCTGTCATGATTTTTTTGTCATAGAAGTAGGAGTCCACCACATCTATGATGATACCGGGTTTTGTCACAATTATCATCATAGAAGTGTCATATGTATGATAGAAAAAAATTCGTTCAGCCCAAAATGTCACGGATGTGTCTTTTTTTTTGTAGTGATAGGCCTCCGGAGCCGTCGCCCCGGAGACCTCGCTGAGGTGCCCCATGCTCCATGGCTCGGTGCGGCAGGATGGTAGGACGGCATCCTACCAGGACCGTGGGTGGCGATGCCCACGCATGCGCCCATTGCGGGAGCCACGGGTGTGGTTGGGTGTCCGGCGCCTCTGGTTGCGCCAGTGCCGATGAAACCTCCTGGTGCGCCTGGGGGTGCGCGGGCGCGATGAGGCCCACCGTGCGATCCGGCCGCAGCCTGAGGCGAAAGCAAGGAGCAGAAAGGCGGTGCACCCCTGGCTGCGGCGTCCAATAGATTGGCAACACGCTCCAGCAACGCATCCCGTCCGCTCTCCATCAGTCGGTATCGCAGCAGCTCCTATGCCACTATGAGCGCGGCCCTCATGTTCTCTTGTTCCCGTCGAGAGTGCGGTACCGTTGCCGCGGCGTAGCTTGAAGCCCTTGCGGCGGCCCGCGTGCTCCATGGGGTAAGGGTGGAAGGTGTCGGACCACGCCGCCCGCGCCCCTCAGCTCTTGGCGGTGCGCACGCCACCTGGAGTGCAGGGTTGAGGTCTTCTTGGGCGTACGGCACCGCCCGGGCTAGCCAGGCTACCCAGCGATCGGCGTCGGCCCTCGGGTCACCGAAGATCGGTGCTGTAGAGTGTTGGCGGTCTACTGATGGAAGAGAGGCTTCGGTGCACCCCTACCTGGTGCGCCAAATGTCGTATTTCGGGTTCTGGCAAAACCTTGAGGTTCTAACACTGGGGTGCGCACGAAGATCTCTCCTCCTCCAAGCTCTCACCCTCACTACGATCTCAAGCATTAGCGCGTCGAACTCGCAGAACAAAGGGACACGGGATTTATACTGGTTCGGGCCATCGATGTGGTGTAATACCCTACTCCAGTGTGATGTGGTGGATTGCCTCTTGGGCTGGGGATGAACAGTTACAAGGGAAGAACAACCTCCTGAGGAGAGGTGCTCTTGTGCTTGGTGAGCTTGATGCGGTTGAGGATTCTTCTCCCTTTTCTAAGGTGGTGGCTAGCCCTATTTATAGAGGCCCGGGTCCCCTTCCCAAATATTAGGCGGGAAGGGATCCCACAACGGCTAGTTTGAAGGGGGACAACTAGTACAAGCTATCCTGAGAGATGGTCTTCGCCTGCCAAAGCCTCTGGTGATGACACCGTCTTGGGCTCCACGGTGATCTCTGCCCTGCCGTCCTGCTGGTCTTGGTCTTGTTGCACTGATATGGAAACCTTTGCTTGATGCCTCGGGACTCCGTGCCTGCGCTTGCTTCTTTATCACCAAAGAGGAAACAAGGACACTACGCGCGCTGGCGCCCGCCTGGCCTTGGTCGTAATGGCTTGTGTCACAGGAACCTCGCGAGGTGCCCCGTGCCTTGATATCTTCGCCCCTCGCGAGCCAGCCTGGTGAGGCCACCCCCGAGGAGGTATTGCATCATCCGCCTCGCGAGGCTTGGCCCCTCGCAAGGGTCTTGAGTGTTTGCTGGTGAAGATGGGCCGTACAGGGCCGTTGGTAGAGCCACGCCGTGGGCCGCAGGCAGGCAAGTCTGGGGACCCCCGTTCCTAGGACGCCGACAGACGGCAGGGTAATAACGTATATAGGTAGGTATGGTGGACTCATCTGGAATAATTAGGGTTCATGGTTTTTGATGTACAAGCAGAATTCCCACTTAGTACAGGTGAAGCCTAGCAATTTAAGATTGGGAAGCGGCCAGCTAGGGAGCAACAACGATCATAACTAGGCATTATGCATAAGTAACATTGGACACTAGCATGAGTAGGATATGAACACCATGAACATAAATATTATAGAGGCTATGTTTGTTTTGATGCAACTACATGCATGAACATGTACCAAGTCAAGCCACGTGAACATTCAGAGGAGGATACCATATCATCATACTACATCACAATCATCTTAACGCTATGTTGTTATCCAAGATAAATCATTATTAACTCCCAGCTACTTATGCATGGCATGAGAAACTATAATCTCTAATTGTCATTGCAAACATGTTTAATCATAATGGGCTGAAGCATGGGCACTAGGTTAAACATATTTACATAGACAAGACAAGTCGAGTTCATACCAGTTTCTCTTTGCCATGGCCACTTCAGCGAATGTTGTCATTATTTCCTTTCACTTGCATGACCGAATGATATGAAAATAATAATAGCGCAAGAGTTCCATAGACTAAGCTGGAATCCGCAAACATTTTATTCAACAAGAGAAGACAAGGTAAAATGGGCTCTTATTAGTTCAATAGTTATTCATATGAGAGCCACTCAACATTTTCATCGTGGTCTTCTCCTCGGTACAACTCGAATAAAAGAAAAGAAATTCAGAGAAACGCACTGAAATATTTTGGAGTTTTTGGTTTTCTTCAACAAGCAAATAAAAAGCAAAAACGAGAAAAACTATGTACATGGGAAAGCTCCCAACAAGCAAAAGAAGAACAAGGAAATCTTTTTGGATTTTCTTTTTAGTACTACTACTAAGCATGCATAGATAGTAAATTAACTACAACTATTTTTTTTGGTTTTTCTAAAGTTTTTCAAACACACAAGAAGAAACCAAGAAAATAAATCTAAGCATGGATGCTACAATGAAAAAGTGTGAACACCGACAAATGGAATGATATGTGAACATGAATGCAATGTCGGTGAGATACACGTACTCCCCCAAGCTTAGGATTTTGGCCTAACTTGGTAGTAAATCAGTAGCCTGCAACGGTAAGAATTTTTTTCTAGTGGAATAGTAAATGGTTCATCATAAAGCATAAACGACACCCTAGACTCACGTGGAAAATATTTAAATCCTTTGACAAATGATTCAGTGAGAAGATGGCACATTTCACACTTATCTGAGAGGTAGGGAGCGAGACCGGCATTATGAACATATTGCTAAAATTCCTCTTGGATGCCCACCTGCATCATATACTCATCACAAGGCCATAAGCATGTTTTTGTGGTTGCATCTCACGTGGAACTTTCACTTGGTTCAACGTAAGACCGGCGGGTAGAACTGTCTCTAGAGGATGCCCCCGAGGATTGTCTCCTTAAAGAAATCCTTCCAAATAGGTTCATCATGTCCACGTACAATTTTCTGAAAATAAAAATTTTGGAGTGACAAAAATTTGTCAACAAAACTTTGTAAGATTGATAGCAACTACTCATAGGGATACATAGAGGCCATAGCAGGCATTCAAACTACTTAGAACACTAAGAATTGAACATGCAAGCACATCTACAGCAGCACCAAGAGTAACTAATTATTCAAAGTATAAACCACTAAAACAAAAACTAATTGGACAAATGGTGGAGCCACATACCAAGCAACAATCTCCCGAAACAGTTTCGTAAATGGAGCTTCGAGCAAAGAGATCGAAAGTGGCAGCAAAATGAGCAAGAACACGGGAGAGAGAGCAAGAGTGATTTTTTTCTAGAGGTAGGTGACAATGTGGGCTAAAGAGATAAGTGAGGGGGCCCACATGGGGACCACAACCCTCCAGGGCGCGCCAGGGGGTGCTGGCGCACCCAGGTGGGTTGTGCCCACCTGGTGCACCCCCACTCTGGTTATTTTTTGCACCAAAAATTCATAAATATTCATGAAAAAATCATATAAAATTTTCAGGGCATTCCGAGAACTTTTATTTTTGGGTCATTTTTTTATTGCATGGGAAATTCAGAAAACAGACAAAACATGGTATTTTATTTTACTTAACTAATAAAAACAGAGAATAAAAAGTAGGGACAGAAAGTAGTGCTTACTAAATTCATCAACTTCATACCGTTCAAAAATGATTGATTACTAAGGTTGATCAAGTCTTATTAACAACCACTTTCGATTAGTATGAAACCGAAGAACTTTTGTAAATCACTAAGTTACCTCAATGGGGATATGCATTTCCCCAACAATAAGCATTACATATTTCTTTTTGACAGTAGGTAGAGGTATTTGAAAACTTCCCATAGTGATTGTCGGAGATTTTTCGATAACATTAATACCATTCAATTGGAATTGTTTCTTCGGAAAGTGCATCGTATGATCATTACCATTGATATGAAAAGTGACCTTGCTTTTATTGCAATCAACAACAACCCCTGCAGTATTCAAGAAGGGTCTGCCAAGGATAATCGACATGTTGTCGTCCTCGGGCACTTCAAGTATAACGAACTCAGTTAAAATAGTAATATTAGCAACGACAACGGGCACATCCTCACAGATATCGATTGGTATGGCAGTTGATTTGTCAGCCATTTGAAAAGAAATTTCATTCGGTGTGAGTTTATTCAAGTCAAGTCTTTTATAAAAAGAGGAAGGTGTAACACTAACACCAGCTCCTAAATCACACAAAGCTGTTTTCACATAATTCTTTTTGATAGAGCAAGGTATAGTTGGTATTCTCGGATCTCCGAGTTTTTTTGGTACTCCACCTTTAAAAGTGTAATTAGCAAGCATAGTGGAGATTTCAGCTTCCGGTATTTTTCTCTTATTTGAGATGATGTCTTTCATATACTTTGCATGAGGAGACATTTTCAGGATATCAGTCAAGCGAGTACGCAAAAAGATTGGCCTCGGCATTTCAGCAAAGCGTTCAAATTCTTCATCCTCATTCTTTTTAGTTGACTTGGGTGGAAAAGGCATAGGTTTTTGAACCCACGGTTCTCTTTCTTTACCGTGTTTTCTAGCAATGAAGTCTCTTTTGTCATATCTTTTATTTTTAGGTTGTGGGTTATCAAGATCAATAGGTGGTTCTATCTCAACATCATTATCTGGTTCTTTATTATTTGGTTGCGAGTCTTCATGAACCCCGTCATTATCTTTTTCATTATCATTAGGTGAGTGTTCATTACCAGATTGAGTTTCAACATCAGAGATAGAAGCTTCATTTTCATTATCAGGATGTTTCTCTATTTCAGGTTCACTAGAAGTGTGCAAATTCATATCATTTTTCTTTTTCTTTTTCTTCTTGGAAGGACTAGGTGCTCTAGTGTTGTTTCTTTGTGAATCTTGTTCAATTCTTTTAGGGTGTCCCTAAGGATAA
Organism: Triticum aestivum; assembly: GCF_018294505.1. NCBI lineage: Eukaryota > Viridiplantae > Streptophyta > Magnoliopsida > Poales > Poaceae > Triticum > Triticum aestivum. The sequence continues at coordinate 526,455,385 of NC_057803.1, read as the reverse complement.
AGTGGTTCCTGAGTCATTTTACCTCCTCTAGTTGCAACTCTAACAGCAAAGTCATGCATATTATGATTCATTTCATCAAGCAATTCTCTTTGAGATTTAGCAACTTGTTCTAGTTGGGTTTGAACCATAGAAGCATGTTTTCCAACACCTCTAACATCATTTGATATTCTAAATAACAAGTCACTCAAGCGAGCAATCATATCAGAATTATATTTCAATTGTTTCATAACATTTGCATTGAAGTGATCTTGTTTTCTAATGTTGTTTTCAAACTCATAAAGGCATTGACTAGGATGCATATTGTGAGGATTATAATTTTCATTGAACTTCATAAGAGAATTTACCTCTACCACCTTAGGCATTGGTGGTGTATTAAGCCCATGTATCTCTTCTATAGGAGGTAAAATTTTAACATCCTCAGATTTAATACCTTTTTCCTTCATATATTTCTTTTCCTCTTGCATATCTTCAGGATTGAGATATAATATACCCCTCTTCTTCAGAGTGGGTTTAGGCGGTGGTTCAGGAATAGTCCAATCATCATAATTTTTCAGTATGTTATTCAATAATTCTTCATCTTGAGCAATAGTTCGTTCCCTGAAAACACAACCAGCACAACTATCTAGGAAGTCCCTAGAAGCATCGGTTAGTCCATTATAGAAGATATCAAGTATTTAATTTTTCTTAAGAGGATTATCAAGAAAAGCATTAAGCAAGTGGAAAAGCCTCCCCCAAGCTTGTGGGAGACTCTCTTCTTTAGTTTGCACAAAGTTAATTATTTCTTGTAAGGTAGCTTGTTTCATATGACCAGGAAAATATTTTTCAGAGAAGTAATAAACCATATCCTAGGGACTACACACACAACCAGGAGCACGAGTATTGTACCAAGCTTTAGAATCACCCTTTAATGAGAAAGGAAACAATTTGAGAATAAAGTAATAGCAAGTTTTCTCATCATGAGTAAAAAGGGTGGCTATATCATTCAACTTAGTAAGATGTGCCACAACAGTTTCAGTTTCATAACCATGGAAAGGATCAGATTCAACGATAGTAATTAGCTATGGGTCGACAGAGAATTCATAATCCTTATCATCAATAAAGATAGGTGAAGTAGCAAAATTAGGATCACATTTCATTCTAGCATTCAGAGATTTTTCTTTATACTTTTGTAGTAATTTCTCTAGATCATCTCTATCATTACAAGCAAGAATATCTCTAGTTGCTTCTTCACTCATAACATAACCTTCTGGTATCTTAGGCAATTCAAATCTATGAAGGCTAGTTCTAGCAGGTGTTGCAGGAGTTTCAGTTTCAAGCTCATCATCAGATTCAACAACATCATGTTGTATTACTCTAGCAATTTGTTCATCAAGAAATTCACCAAGTGGCACATCATCATTATCAAGCAAGGTACTAGCATCATCATAAGCATCATTCATAGTAGAAGTAGCATCATCAATAACTTGCGACAAACTAGGATTGATAGCATGTGGTGGTGTTGCAAGTTTATTCATAACAGAACGTGAATCTAAAGCAGAACTGGATGGCAGTTCCTTACCTCCCCTCGTCCTTGAGGGAAATATCTTAGTCTTAGGATCTTTCAGATTCTTCATAGTGATAAATCCCAAGTGACTCAACAAATATAGCTATGCTCCCCGGCAACGGCGCCAGAAAAAGGTCTTGATAGCCCACTAGTAGAGGGGGTCACAATAGTTTTTGAGGGTAGAGTATTCAACCTAAATTTATAGATTCGACACAAGGGGAGCCAAAGAATATTTTAAGGTATTAGCAGCTGAGTTGTCAATTGAACCACACCTAGAGATTAATTATCTGCAGCAAAGTGATCAATAGCAAAGTAGTTTGATAGTTTTGATAATAGTGACAGCAGCAACGGTAATAGTAACAGTGATAGCAGTAGTTTGTATCAAGTGTAACAGTTGAAAGGATCGATATGGTTGACTAGAGGGGGGTGAATAGGCAACTAACAATTTTTAGCTTTTCTTTAACAATTTAAAATTTGCATCAAAGTAGGTTGTCTAGATATGCAACTAGGTGAGCAACCTATATGATGCAACACGGATAGGAACACAAGAAAGCAAGATATATGAAACAAATAAGCTTGCACAAGTAAAGGCACGAGATAACCAAGAGTGGAGACGGTGGAGACGAGGATGTGTTGCTAAAGTTCCGTCCCTTTGAGAGGAAGTACGTCTCCGTTGGAGCGGTGTGGAGGCACAATGCTCCCCAAGAAGCCACTAGGGCCACCGTATTCTCCTCACGCCCTCACACAATGTGAGATGCCATGATTCCACTATTGGTGCCCTTGGAGGAGGTGACCGAACCTTTACAAACTAGGTTGGGGCAATCTCCACAACTCAATTGGAGGCTCCCAACGACACCACGAAGCTTCACCACAATGGACTATGGCTTCGCGGTGACCTCAACCGTCTAGGATGCTCAAACACCCAAGAGTAAGAAGATCCGCAAGGGATTAGTGGGGGGAATCAAATATCTCTTGGTGGAAGTGTAGATCGAGGCCTTCTCAACCACTCCCGAGCAAATCAACAAGTTTGGTCGGCTAGGGAGTGAGATCGGGCGAAAATGGAGCTTAGAGCAATAATGGAGCTTGGGGGTGGAAGAGGTAAGTCAACAGGGAAGAAGGGGACCCCTTATATAGTGTGGGACAAGGATCCAACCGTTACCCACCAACCGGCCCGCGGCCAGCGGTACTACCGCGCCTGGCCAGCGGTACTACCGCAAGGTCGCGCGGTACTACTGCTTGCAACCAAGCGGTACTACCACATGGCTGTGCGGTACTACCGTACCGACCCACGGTACTGCCGCAACCCCAGCGACAGTAAAGATAAACAGACACGCAGGAGATGGGGGCGGTACTTCCGCAAGCGCGGTTGTTGGTGTCAAAACCGGTGGATCTCGGGTAGGGGGTCCCGAACTGTGCGTCTAGGCCAGATGGTAACAGGAGGCAAGGGACACGAAGTTTTACCCAGGTTCGGGCCCTCTCGATGGAGGTAAAACCCTACCTCCTGCTTGATTAATATTGATGATATGGGTAGTACAAGAGTAGATCTACCACGAGACCGAAGAGGCTAAACCCTAGAAGCTAGCCTATGGTATGATTGTTGATGTGTATGTTGTCCTACGGACTAAAACCCTCCGGTTTATATAGACACCGAAGAGGGTTAGGGTTACACAAAGTCGGTTACAATGGTAGGAGATCTTCATATCCATATTTCCAAGCTTGCCTTCCACGCCAAAGAAAGTCCCTTCCGGACACGGGACGGAATCTTCAATCTTGTATCTTCATAACCCAACAGTCCGGCCAAAGGATATAGTCCGGCTGTCCGGACACCCCCTAATCCAGGACTCCCTCAGTAGCCCCCGAACCAGGCTTCAATGACGATGAGTCCGGCACGTAGATTGTCTTCGGCATTGCAAGGCGGGTTCTCCTCCAAATTCCGTGTACCTGTTGAATAAAGTCCGGTTTCTTGTAGATGTTTGCGCTCCTTGGCTTCTACGCCCAATAATGGCTGCTTCCCACGTGTCAAACGAATACGAAAAGTCTGAGTGTTTTTACATTCACACCCCTAGCCGCGTAAATGAGCTGCCCTATTTAAGGGGGCGAGGATTTAGATCCAATCCACACCTTCTCCCCTCCGCGAGTGTTCATCAGAGCGCATCCGACAAAGGTCCATTCCACCATGGCCAGCCATCGCAACTTCTCCCCTCGCCCTTCCAGCCCTAAGCCTGGATATTGGGAGAGATGTTCAATCCCGCATAGCGAGCTAGTGACGCTCCAGACCAAGGGATTTCTCCCCCCGGCCTATATGGTCCCGGTTCGAGCCGGTCTTGCCATCTACAACGGCGGAGAGCAAGCAGAGAATGCCCCTAATCCCTCCAAAGGAGAGCGGGTGTGCCTCGTCCCATACTTAATAAGGGGGCTCAGATTTCCAATCCATCCATTTCTCCGGGGGCTGCTGGAGTTCTACGGCCTCCAGCTACATAATCTCACGCCTGCCTCAGTATTGCATATCGCGGGCTTTGTAGCCCTCTGCGAGCTGTTCTTGGGTGTTGATGCTCATTTCGGACTATGGAAGGAGCTATTCTGCCTCGTGCCCCGTTCCAAGAAGGGGTCAATGTATCAAGTGGGCGGAGCCGAAGTGTGGCACATCGCCGGGACCGGATATCTGTCCGGAACCCCAAAGAAGGCGTCCGAAGACTGGCCCTCGGAATGGTTTTATATAGAAGACGTCCCCTGCCGGATCCTGTCCGGATCAGCCTCCCTGAATTCAATAGTGCTCCCTTAAAGAAGCGCCTAATTTGGCGCCCACGAAGCCCTCAGAGGGGAGGTGACAGGGACATCATTTACCTGATGGGCCGAATAAGATTGTTAGCCCGTTCCGGACTAACCATGATCGGGGTTATGGCCGAATGCATTATGCGGGGGGTGCAGCCGCTTTAGTATAGAAGACACCCCATGTGGGAGTTCAACGGGGAGGACGACGCCACCCGCTACGGCCGTAAGGGGCCGGATTCAGCTGCCGCTCTACTAAAGATCTTGTCTACTTTGTATAAGGGAGAAGAGGAGGAATTTCTCCGCGTCAACCCTCAGGGTGGATTCTCCATGCACAATCCCCCAAGCTGGGTAAGCAGCCGTATCTACTTGTCCATCTGTTTTGTATTCCCATTGTTAAATATTCAGTCTAACGACTTCAACACAGGAACTGCGCCGGGCTGTTAAGGAAATAATCAGCCCTCCTCCACAACCCGAGGACCCAGGACGGTCCCTCGACCCGGCCTCTCAAGAGGATCCGGACATATCTGTGGAGCTGATTGATGGAGTGTTCCATCAATTGAGCAAGGACAACGCCTTGGTGGCTACGGTTGATTACCCAGGGCTAATCCTGACCCCCCAGGTACCTGAGATCGAAGTCCCAGTACCCCGAATAGGTGTCCGCCTACTCGTGTTCAGTTTCCTGATTGCAACTGAACTTTGCAGGGGAGGTTTTTAAGGTAGAAGGACGAACCTGCGGCGACAAGCCAACGAGGGGCCGTAGGGCCCCATGGGCAGAAAAGAAGTGCAGTCCGGACCGAGGCGTCAGCGCAAAGGTATGGCGCGCCCCCTTATCCCAGGTGTTATACCTTTGAGGCATATTGACACTCGCGCTCTTTTCAGGACAAAGAGACCTTGCCGGACTACATTCGGAGAGGCTTCCAATCGCGCTTCCACCAGCCAGGCTCCAAAGCCTGGTCCGGAGGCGGAGGCGAACGCAAGGCGCGCGCCAGACGCTCCTCCGACGGAGGATGTGGACGGGTTGTCTGCCACCAACTCTGAGGTGGAGAGTGCCATGAACCACAGGCGTCGCCGGACAATTCTTCGCGACACTTGTTTCTCCCAAGGGGCGTTAGATGCCTTCAACTCGGGAGATGCGTACCTCCGTGCCACTCAAAATGGTCTAGCCAGAGCCACAGAGCAGTATGTAAAAGACATACGGGTAAGAAAATTCTGGTAATTATATGTATATACCAGTAGCCCCCGAGACTTGAAACAGTTAGAATAACTGATTTAAGGATCATTTGTTATGCAGGTTCTTACAAAAAAGAATTCCCTGCTGTCCAAGGAGCTGGAAGAGTGCAAATCCCAACTTGAGGCCGCACTAGCCGCGGCAAGGGAGCCCAAGGAGACCCCCTCTGGTAATATACACTTCGAAAGATAAGTATTTTGCGAAGCACGACATTGGTGCGAATCTGACAAATGAAATTGCATATGGCGCCGGATTAAATCCGAAAAGGCAACACCTCCTACGCCAACTAAAGGCTGGTGAGAAGGTGCTGACAAAGGTGAGGCGGGAGAAGAATGATCTCCAAGATGCCAACACCAAGCTGGGCGTCAAGCTGAAAGATGTTCGTGCCCAGCTATCAGACTCCGTGAAGGAGAATCAGCGGCTTCGGCGCGACATATTTAGTAAGTGCTTGAACGAACCTTTGAAAGAAAGTTCGGCGGGGAAGTCGACTAACAGAGCAATGTCTATAGGTGTGCTAACAGGTCGTCCTGCAGAGGAGATGCCCAGTTCTACGGGTGACCTTCTTCCCGAGCTCTCGCAACTGCTCGATCAAGTTCAGCAGGCGATGCAAGCCGTCTCCCAGGCCCTGTGGCCATCCGTCTCCATGCCTGAAGGTCTTGGAGAGCTTGCGGAGAAGCTAAAGAGAGCACGGCGGCGCTTCCGATTGTGGAAGATATCAGCCTGCCATCAAGGCGCTAGGGAGGCCTGGGCCATGGTGAAGACGCGGTACGCAAAGGCTGACCCCAACCACATGACCGAGGTCGGTCCTGTAGGGCCCGATGGGAAGGAGATCCCTGTAAGCTTAGTATACGGCCAAGTAGAGTTGGCCGCAAAGTATTCCCAGTAGGACTGTAAATTAGACAGCCTGTTAGATGGTATTGAAGAGGAATACAATCACTCAAAATGACTATGTAATTTAATTAACATTTATAATCCCTTCTAGCCGGATTGTAGATCATTTGTCATGGCCGACCTTTTCGCTTCAGCCTCGGGACCTGACGGTCTGGAGTGTGTCCGAATTCCATGCGGTTATATAGGAACCGGGGAATGCATGGAGACCAGGCGTAGGGGTCATTAGGGCTTGAACAGACAAGTGCCTAACTAGTTATGTTATATTACATGGTTAGTAAGAAACATCTTCCAGGGAGAATAGTTCCGTTAGGGGTTCCTTTCCCTGGGAGGCATGCCCTAAGGTGCATGTCCATGCTGCGAGAAGAAATGCAGGAAAAACATCTGGGGGCGTATAGATAAAAATAAAAAAGATCATCTTTAGTTCACCGACCGAATATTCCCTTAAGAACGCTAGCTTTCGGCTTCACCCAGTCTGAGGTACACGTCCGGCTGACCCAGCAGTAACAATCGCAGAGGTGCTCCCTTTACCACCTAGCCGAACAATCAGGAACATAGGGGTAAGCACAGGATCCAGGCAACCCAGCTTGGCCAAAACTTAAGTCATATCGATGCATATAATGGTGAATAAAAGGTACATGCGGAAGTGTGACACATGTGTTGGGCCTGAAGCCCGTATGAATAAGCTTCTGTTTAAAGAAGCCCCCAGGTTTAATGAGCGCGGATAGTGCATCACTTTATGAGCTATAAGAGAGAGAGAGAAGAAGAGAAATGTAAGACAGAAAATATATAAAAAATGGACAGAGGAAGGAGACGAACACAGAGTCCGGCGCTAGGCATAGAATCTTCGGAGATGGGCTACGTTCCATGGGTTTGGCTCGAGTCAGTTATCCGATGCATCCCGCAGACGGTATGCTCCACCAGTCAGGACTTGGTCAATTATGAAGGGACCTTCCCACTTGGGCTTGAGTTTGTCCTTTTTCTTGTCCGATAGTCATAGAACTAATCCGCCAATGTTGTAATTTTTGACCCGTACTTCTCTGCTTTGGTATCTTCGAGCCTGCTGTTGATAGAATGTGGAACGGGATTTTGCCACGTCACGCTCCTCCTCCAATGCGTCCAAGCTGTCCTACCGATCGAGCTCGGCTTCTCTTTCTTTGTACATGCGCACTCGAGGTGATTCATGAATTATGTCGCAAGGCAAAACTGCCTCTGCGCCGTACACCATAAAGAATGGTGTGTGTCCGGTGGTGCGCCTCGGCGTGGTCCGCATCCCCCAGAGTACAGAGTCGAGCTCCTCTACCCAATGCGTGTTAGATTCCTTGAGGGACCGCACTAATCTGGGTTTGATGCCGCTCATGATAAGACCATTTGCCCGTTTGACCTGGCCGTTATTGTGGGTGATAGATGGAAGCATAATCGAGCTTGATGCCCATGTTTTTGCACCAGAGTTTTACCTCGTCAGCCGTGAAGTTCGTGTCGTTATCAGTGATGATGCTGTGGGGGACACCATAACGGTGTACAACCCCGGATATAAAGTCTATCACCGGTCCGAATTCGGCCGTCTTAACAGGCTTGGCTTCTATCCATTTGGTGAACTTATCCACCATGACCAGTAAGTATTTTTGCTTGTGGGTTCCGCCTTTAAGGGGTCCAACCATGTCAAGCCCCCAGACCGCAAAGGGCCAAGTAATGGGGATAGTTTGGAGGGCGGTGGGTGGCATATGGCTTTGCTTTGCAAAGAGCTGGCAACCGGTGCATCGTTGGACTAAGTCCTGAGCGTCTGCCCGGGCCGTCGGCCAATAAAAGCCTATACGGAAGGCCTTGCTTACAAGGGACCGGGCTGCAGCGTGATGACCGCCGAGTCCGGCATGAATTTCGGCCAGGAGGTTCCGCCCCTCCTCTTCGGAGATGCACCTTTGAAGGACTCCGGTAGTGCTTTTCTTATAAAGCTCTCCCTCGTGGACTCTGTAGGCTTTGGATCGCCGCGCTATGCAGCGTGCCTCATTTTGGTCCTCGGGGAGTTCCTGCCTAGTAAGGTAGGCGAGAATGGTTCTGTCCACGGGGCGATGACGACCATTATTACGTGGGCTGAAGGTGTTATTTCATTGGCAGAGCCTCCGATTGTGTCAGAATGTTCGGTGTCGGGCAGTGCAGTTGGGTCCGGGCTGTTATTGTTCGGCTCCCCTTCCCATACTACGGATGGCTTGAATAGCCTTTCCAAGAAGATGTTGGGGGGGGACTACATCACGTTTTGCACCGATGCGTGCCAGGACATCTGCCGCCTGATTATTTTCCCGGGCTATATGGTGAAATTCAAGCCCCTCGAACCGAGCTGACATTTTTAGGACGGTGTTGCGGTAAGCTGCCATTTTTGGATCCTTGGCATCAAAGTCTCCATTGATTTGGGATATTGCGAGGTTCGAGTCCCCGCGCACCTCTAGGCGTTGGATGCCCATGGATACTGCCATCTGGAGACCATGTAAAAGGGCCTCATATTCGGCTGCATTGTTGGAGTCCGTGTACATAATCTGTAGTACGTATTGAACTGTGTCTCCTGTGGGGGACGTCAAAACGACGCCAGCCACCAGTCCGGCCAACATCTTGGAGCCGTCAAAATGCATGATCCAATTTGAATATGTGCCGTATTCTTTAGGGAGTTCGGCCTCCGTCCATTGTGCGACGAAGTCGGACAACACTTGCGACTTGATGGCTCGTCGTGGCTTATAAGTTATGTCGAACGGGAGGAACTCAATGGCCCATTTTGCAATCCGTCCCGTTGCGTCACGGTTGTTTATAATATCGTTAAGTGGTACTTCCGAGGCTACTGTTATTGAACACTCTTGAAAGTAGTGCCGTAGCTTCCGGGATGCCATGAATACCGCGTACGCAATCTTTTGATAATGCGGGTACCGTGATTTGTAGGGAGTGAGGACAGTGGACATGTAATAGACCGGCTTTTGAAGGGGGAATTTGTGTCCGTCCGCTTCTCGTTCGACGACGAGCACTGCGCTTACAACCTGATGTGTTGCTGCAATGTATAATAGCATTGGTTCGCCAATGTTTGGTGTGGACAGGACTAGGTTTGTTGCCAGTATGGCTTTTATTTTATTGAGTCCGGCCGTGGCTGCATCCGTCCATTTGAAGTGTTCGGTGCGCCGAAGGAGGCGGTAAAGGGGTAGGGCCTTTTCTCCCAAGCGGGAGATAAAGCGGCTTAGAGCCGCCACGCATCTGGTTAACTTTTGTATTTGTTTGAGATCCTTTGGGATATCCAGTTGCGACAGAGCTCGGATCTTGGCTGGATTTGCTTCAATTCCTCTACCGGATACTATGAAGCCCAAGAGCTTTCCAGCTGGAACGCCGAAAACGCATTTTTCCGGGTTGAGCTTGATGTCGTATGTTCGGAGGTTATCAAATGTGAGCCTCAAGTCGTCTACTAGAGATTCAACATGTCTTGTTTTGACGACCACATCATCTACATATGCCTCCACTGTTTTGCCGATCTGGCTTGCCAGACATGTCTGAATCATGCGCTGATATGTTGCGCCAGCGTTTTTGAGCCCGAAGGGCATTGTGTTGAGGCAGAATGGCCCGTATGGTGTGATAAATGCCGTTGCGGCTTGGTATGGTTCTGCCATCTTGATTTGATGGTAGCCAGAATATGCGTCGAGGAAACACAACGAATCGTGTCTTGCGATAGCGTCGATAATTTGATCGATGCGGGGGAGGGGGAAGGGATCCTTTGGAAAGCCTTGTTAAGGTCTTTAAAATCAACACACATGCGCCAGGATTTGTCCTTCTTTGGTACCATCACCAGGTTTGCTAGCCAGTCCGGATGTTTTGTATCTCTGATGAATCCGGCCTCCAATAGCTTTGCTAGCTCCTCTCCCATGGCATGTCTCTTAGGTTCGGAAAAACACCGAAGAGCCTGTTTGACAGGTTTGAATCCTGCTTGGATATTTAAGCTGTGCTCGGCCAGCCTGCGTGGGATTCTTGGCATGTCTGAAGGGTGCCAGGCAAAAATGTCCCAGTTCTCTCGTAGGAACTCTCGCAATGCGGCGTCGACATCAGGGTTTAACTGTGCCCCGATGGAAGATGTTTTATTGGGGTCCGTTGGATGGACTTGGACTTTGACTATTTCGTCAGCCGGTTTAAAGGAGGTGGACTTGGATCTTTTGTCGAGTACCACATCATCCCTATTTACCGTAGAGCGCAGCACAGTTACCTTCTCAGCCACTAGGCTTCGGATAGTGCCTCGAGGGCCAGTGCGGCTGTCTTGTTTTTAGCGCGGAGTGCTATGTTCGGATCACTAAAGAGAGTGATGATCCCGTTAGGCCCGGGCATCTTGAGCTTCATGTACCCGTAATGGGGTATTGCTTGGAAGATTGTAAACGCTTCCCGCCCTAGCAGAGCGTGATAACCGCTGCTGAACGGAGCCACCTGGAATGTGACCTCTTTGGACCTGTAATTATCCGGCGTGCCGAACACCACATCTAGTGTGATTTTTCCTGTACAGTGCGCTTCCCGACTGGGGATTATTCCTCTAAAGGTTGTGCTACTTCGCTCAATGTGGTTCCAGTCTATTTCCATTTTTTGAATGGTCTCCTCATAAATGAGGTTCAATCCGCTGCCGCCGTCCATGACTACCTTGGTAAGACGAAAGCCGTCCACTATTGGACTGAGGACCAATGCGGCTGGTGCTCGGGCTGTTTGGGATTTAGGTTCATCACTGGCGTTAAAGGTAATAGCCGTGTCACTCCATGGGTTTATTGTTGCTACTTGGTAGACTTCGCCAAGGCTGCGGAGTGTCCTTTTTCGCATATTATTTGATGCGAAAGTCTCGAAGACTCTTAATACCGTATTGGTGTCTCTGGGGTGGCTTTCTGTGGCCTCCGGAATTACGAGATTTTCGCCAATTTTGGCCACTTGCCGGAGTATCCAACATGCTCTGAGGCTGTGAGTTGGTGTGGCGTCCTCTGTACTGTGAATTTTACAGGGTCCATTAAGCCATCCTTCCAGTATGGTTCCATGCCCTATAGAGGGTTTTTGCTTTTTAATGCTTGACCCGGGTGACTGGTGATGATGCACCCTTTTATTTCGGACTGGGTTTGTGTTCAGGGCCGGATTGTCCGAAAATTTTATTTCGGTTTTCCAGGCGCTTTCCATCGCACAGTACTTTCGTACAATGGACGCCAAGTTAGCGAAGCATGTAATATCACGGCGACTTATGGCGTTGAGTATTCCCTTGTCCGTGCAATTATTGCAGAAGATTGAGATTGCGTCTTCCTCGTGGCAGTCCCTTAGCCTGTTTTTAACCAGGAGGAATCTGGCCCAGTAATGATGTACTGTTTCATCAGGTTCTTTCCTGATTTTGGATAGATCGCTTATGTTGGGGTGGGTGGGTGGAATTGAATCCGAAGCCTCACCCCATCTAAGGCTCAGAGGACGAGGAATTTCCGAACTTGAAAATTTGGATTCCTGGATGTTGTCCAATGAATCCAGCCCGTCGCCTGACTCTAAATTCAGGTCTTGAGTGATATTCTCCCCTCCGCGGGTATCCGGCTTGGAGGGATCAGGAATCCGGACGTAGCAAGTCCGTAAGATAGATGAAGGGTCGCCGCACTGTCCCTCTACCACGACAACATGATGGGTGACTTGGGGAGAGTTAATCTCTCTCAGATCGGGTTTAGGCCCAATCTGGTCGTAATCCGTGGCGACTCCCAGGGCGGCGAAGCGCTCCAAGAGCTCGTTTATGGAGGAGAGCTCCATTGGATCTAACTGCTCGGCGAGTTCCGAGCTGACATGAAGATTGTTTTCGATGGCTTGAGAGGTGATCGTCGGCGCAGAAGCCGAACAGGTGGTCATAAGAAAACCACCTAGCCGGAGGGTTTGGCCGACAGCCAAAGCTCCCTTAGCAACGGTGCCGTCTTTAAAGACGGGGCGAGGCATCCTTCCTGATGGTGACGACACAGAGGAACTCTCAATGAAAGCACCAATGTCGGTGTCAAAACCGGCGGATCTCGGGTATGGGGTCCCAAATTGTGCGTCTAGGCCGGATGGTAACAGGAGGCAAGGGACACGACGTTTTACCCAGGTTCGGGCCCTCTCGATGAAGGTAAAACCCTACGTCCTGCTTGATTAATATTGATGATATGGGTAGTACAAGAGTAGATTTACCACGAGATCGAAGAGGCTAAACCCTAGAAGCTAGCCTATGGTATGATTGTTGATGTGTTCGTTGTCCTACGGACTAAAACCCTCCGGTTTATATAGACACCAGAGAGGGTTAGGGTTACACAAAGTTGGTTACAATGGTAGGAGATCTTCATATCCGTATTGCCAAGCTTGCCTTCCACGCCAAGGAAAGTCCCTTCCGGACACGGCACGGAATCTTCAATCTTGTATCTTCATAATCCAACAGTCCGGCCAAAGGATATAGTCCGGCTGTCCGGACACCCCCTAATCCAGGACTCCCTCAGCGGTACTACCGTGCCCCCCATGCGGTACTACCGCAAGGCAAAAACCCCCAGCCAGGGAGAAGGAAACTTCTGTGCCTACTTCCGTAGAGAAACGGAAGTAGCAAAAACCCGACACAGTAGTACCGCCGAGGGGCGGTACTACTACCTGACTGCATAGCACGGTACTACCGCTCGGCGAAAACGGTACTACCGCGGTAGGTGCGGATGTAAAAAATTACATCTGCCCCTACTACCGCAAAGGGGCGGCTACCACGCGGTGGGGCGGTAGTACCGCAGGTGCCCACGGTAGTACCACTCCCCTGGAGCCACACTACCACGAGCAACCATAGCAGCCAGACAAGGGAGGCAAGAAAACGGAGGAAGCTCCAAGGAAAAAGGAGGGGACAAGAAGGAGACGTGTACGTGATGATTCCACCCAAACCTTTCAAACGCGGACCCCCTCTTAATAGTACGACTTTCCTACGACTCAAATCCACCAAAAAGAAATGTAGAAAAGACGCCGTCTTCATCAGTCTTCGAGGGACACCCAACAGTCTTGTGCCTAGCAATGAAGTGTCTGGAATACTCAAGGCACACGATTAGTCCGCAAATGCGTTGTCATCAATCACCAAAACACTTAGGGATAAATATGCCCTTACAATCTCCCCCTTTTGGTGGATTGATGACAATACAGGATTTGCACAAGGAAAATAATATTAAGTAAATGCAAACCCCTCCTCTCTAGAATATAGACGGGCTCCCCCTAGATGTGTGCCACCTAGATGAGTGCTTTGGACTGCATGGCACATGAATACTAGGATCAAAGCTCCCCCTATATTATAGAGACAAGGCATATCTATCACTAGACAAGATAGCACACACATAAGTTAACTACGATAGATAAAGTGCATATGTCTTACACCATATGAGGAAAGGTCTTGAAAGCACAAACCAAACAAGAGCAAACAAGCACAAACGAGGTCCAAAAGACAAAGCAAATAAACGCACCAAGCACGACACAACGCAAATCCCTACACCCTCTCCCCCTTTGGCATCGAGACGCCAAAAAGGCAGAGAGGACACCAACACACACGGGGTGGCTAAGGCAGAGAATTCGTCCCACTGCCCCTCGTGCTCCTCGTCTGACTCAGCGGCGGGGATAGTCCCCTCGAAGTCATCCTCTGAACTGGTCCACTTGTATCCCTGCTTTGACATCCAGGCAGCCTCAGGTGTGATGACATCCTCAGACCCGCCAGACACATCCTCTCCAAAGAGCCTCATAACCTTCTTGTCACGGTGGCGACTCTCCTTGTCTGCCACGTGAGCCCTGTACTGTCCCTTTGCCTGCATGCAGAAGAGAGTCTTCATCTTGTACTTTAGCTTCTTGGCCATGACAGCTCAGAGGAAGGAGTGGTGGACCTAGCAGCACGGTCCTCAGCAATATTCTTAGCAGCAGCCGCCTCCTCACCAGCAGCCCTCCTAGCAGAAGAGGCCTCAGCACGGGTAGTGGTGTTGGCCCAGTTGGGCTTGACGCTAAGGCTGATGGACTCATGGCGAATCCAGTCTGGAGCAAGGAACACATCACCAGGGTACATCTTCTCCCAAGTGGTGGAGAGCAGCCGAAACAGGTACGTGATGTGTACACGAAGCTCACACCACATGATGTGTGAGACATCAAGTGGCTGAGTCTGAGAAGAACGTGCCTCTGCACACAGGAGCAACATGTCCACTAGATATGCATGGACCTTGTCCTTGTCGCCAATGCATGGGAACAGAGTGTTGCGAAAGATGCGATGCATGATATCCAGAAAGGAGTTTAACACCCAAGTTGACTTGCCATTGGGGAGCACCTTCTCAACAAGGAAAGGCTAAAGCAGGTTCTTGTTGGCAGACTCAGAGTTGGCATGGGGGCGAACACCAACGGGGGTGTGAAGCCCGTCATCAGGAATGTGCAGCAGATCCATGAACTCTTTCCATATAGCAGACATCTGACGGCCGTTGGTCATCCAGGTCATCCTCCGCTCCCCCCCCGGGATGAAAGTACATTGAGGCAAAGAACTGACAGATGAGCTCAGGGTCATAGTCATGGTGAAAAGAGATCACCGGATCAATAGCAAACTGCTCCACCAAGTCCAGAGCCTCTCCAAAATAGTCACGAAACTTGTCCTTCCGCATGTGATGCATGTCTATACACTTGACATCCACGAAGGAATTCTGCTTGCTCTTGATCACATCCAGATAGATGAGAACCTGTTGCTTGTTCCCGAACATCTCGGTGCCTCTGAGCACAGCCCGAGGAGTCACATAGGGATCGATCCTCCGGCGTTCGACATACTCAGAGACAGAAATCTCGTCCATGCCCTTAGCAGGTTCCTTTTGCTTGCTGGCAGTGGTCTTGACATTGCGCTTGGGGGCATTGGAGCCCTCTGGGGCTTCATCTTGGGGGTTGCGCAGACGCTTGGAGCCAGTGTCACGACTAGGATTGGAACGGCGAGAGCCACCACCTGAGACACAAAAACGCAAAACATCCACAACAGCCAAGAGGGATTAATGCAAAGACCACAACAAAGCAAGAGAAACAAGCAGAAAGCACACATGATAAATGCCTAGAGAGATATTTGATCCCTACGGTAGTACTGCCAAGTGTTGCGAAGCTAAGGTAGTAGTACTGCTCTTAGACACGGTAGTACCGTGCAAGGTCACGGTAGTACCAGGTCTAGGAGCGGTAGTACGACCTTAGCACCTCGGCTAGCGCGGTAGTACCGCATCTGCTGAGCGGTAGTACCGCACAAGCTAGCACAGTAGTACCGCACCTGACGGGCGGTAGTACCGCAAGAGCGGTAGTACCGCACATCAGACACGGTAGTACCGCACCACGTCAGATCTAAACAAGTTCAAATCTGAGAAAAGCCTGCGAAACCACAGCGGTACTACGGTTGGACAAAGCTACCACAAGACAGCATGTCAAGTATGATTCCTACGCATCACGACTCTCCTACATCCTACTCTTGCATAGACTTGGCCTAAAATCTCAAGAACAACAAGTTTCTCCCCAAAAACCTAGAAGCAAGAGAACAGCCAAGAAAAAGAGGGATTTGGGGAAAAACCTTGGTCCATGACAAGAGGAAGTGGTGGGGAACGATCCCACCGGTCGGAATCCGAGGAGAGTGGCCGGAGAAGGAGATCCGGCGAGGGCCTCCGGCGCCATTCTTGAGTGAGAGAGAGAGAGAGAGACAAGGGGAGAGAGACAAATGAATGGGTATGGGGAGTTGGAACTCCCCTGCCGGAGTCATAACCCCACGCTCCCTCGACGGCATGGTAGTACCGTGCCCCAACGCGGTAGTACCGCCCGGTGCGGTACTTCCGAAGTACCGCACCTGAGCGGTAGTACCGTGCTGTGGCGCGGTAGTATCGTGCCTCCCAAAGGGGTAGTACCGCGGCCAGCCGCGGTAATACCGTGGGCTCAAGAAGATGCACATTTCGAGCAAACGAAAATCTGGGTCTTTGCACAAACACTCCGAGCCAACACGACACCACAAGACCACGCAACACACAAAGCCAGAAAGGCACACGACAAAAGAAACAACCACGAGACACCACCTCTCCAAAGAGAGGGCGGTGGCCGTAGCCACCTATGTTTGAGTCAATTGGTATGGCACCGCGAAGAATTATCCTTGGGTCCATGACCAAAACTCGTCTTTGGAGCACAAGTACCATCAGACATGGCTAATGTGAAAGACTTGATCGATTTATGCATAATGGGGGGAGGGAGAGTTCATTGAGAGAACATCACTCCCCCTATGTCCATGCCTACATCTAAACAGGACAACACGTTGAGTATGGTGGGGTGTGCAAGGGTTCAAGCAACATTGCTCGAATCAATGATATTTAGCTCATGCCTTAACTCGCGAAATCTTGCTTCATCCAAGGGCTTCGTGAAGATATCTGCAAGGTTATCATGAGTGTTGACATAGTTGAGCTCGATCTCTCCTCGCCTAATGTGATCCCGGATGAAGTGATACCGGATCTCAATATGCTTCGTCTTGAAGTGTTGCACCGGGTTGAGAGAGATCTTGATGGCACTTTCATTGTCACACCAAAGAGGCACTTTATCACAAATGACACCGCAATCCTTTAAAGTTTGCCTCATCCATAAGAGTTGTGCACAACAACTACCGGCCGCCACATACTCCGCTTCGGTGGATGAGAGAGACACACAACTTTGCTTTTTGGAAGACCAACTTACCAAAGAGCAACCAAGGAATTGGCACCCTCCGGAAGTGGACTTCCTATCCACTTTGTCTCCCGCCCAATCGGAATCCGAATACCCTACAAGCTTGAAGTTTGCTCCTCTTGGGTACCATAGGCCAAAGTTTGGGGTATGAGCCAAATATCGAAAGATTCGTTTGACCGCCACATAGTGACTTTCTTTAGGTGCGGCTTGAAACCATGCACAAATTCCCACACTCAACATGATATCCGGTCTAGATGCACAAAGGTAAAGCAAGGAACCTATCATGGAGCGATATACCTTTTGATCCACCGCTTTACCATTGGGATCTATGTCAAGTTGGCACTTGGTGGGCATGGGAGTGGAAGCCGGCTTGACATTACTTAGCTTGAATCTTTTGAGCATGTCTTGAGTATATTTGGCTTGATTGATGAAGGTTCCTTCTCTTCTTTGCTTCACTTTGAACCCTAGAAAGAACTTCAACTCTCCCATGGAAGACATCTCGAACTTTGAGGTCATGAGAGCGGCAAATTCCTCATTGAAAGATTTGTTAGGGGAACCAAAGATAATATCATCAACATATAATTGGCACACAAACAACTCCCCTTTGACCTTCTTAGTAAAAAGAGTGGGGTCGATTAGCCCAACTTCAAAACCACGGTCTTGTAACAACTCGGTAAGGTGGTCATACCACGCACGTGGGGCTTGTTTAAGGCCATAGAGTGCCTTATCGAGTTGATACACATGATCGGGAAAGTAGGGATCCTCGAACCCGGGGGGTTGCTTGACATAAACCAATTCATTAATGGGACCATTAAGAAAAGCACTCTTCACATGCATTTGTTGTAACTTAAAGTTATGATGAGAAGCATAGGCAATCAACATGCGAATAGATTCAAGACGAGCAACGGGAGCAATAGTTTCACCGTAGTCGATACCCTTGACTTGGGAGTAGCCTTGTGCTACCAAACGAGCCTTGTTGCAAATGATAATCCCATGGGCATCTTGCTTGTTCTTAAATATCCACTTGGTTCCGATGACATTGTGGTTCCCCGTCGGTCTTGGCACCAATCTCCACACTTTGTTGCGCTCGAAGTTGTTGAGTTCTTCATGCATGGCATTGAGCCAATCTAGATCTTCTAGTGCCTCATAGACCTTGTGGGGTTCCACACAAGAGACAAACGCGTGATGCTCACAATAATTTGCTAATTGTCTAGGAGTGCTTACTCCCTTTCTTAAGCTTCCAAGCACATTCGTCATGAGATGATCCTTGGTGGAGAGCTTGGAAGCAACCTTGGCGGCACGACGCTCTAATTCCTCCTCGGGGGTGAGACAAGGAGTGGTCACTTGATCATCTTGAGCGTCGTCTTGAGCTTGTTCTTGTTCTTGAACTTGCTCGGAGGAGAGAACTTGACCTTGGGCATCACTTGATGTGTCAACACCGTCTTGAGCGTGATCTTGCCCTTGGTCATGTTCTTGAGGATGAGGGCCTTCATGTTGTTCTTCGGAAGCGTGTGGGCCTTGGGTTGGTGATGGCTCCGCTTGAGTGGAGCTTTGTCCTTATCCTTCGGCCACAAGGGGTTCCTCAATGGGTAGGATAAAGCCAACACCCATTCTTCTTATGGCTTGGGGAGGAATTTCATCACCTACATCACAAGTGCCACTTTGCTCCACTTGGGAGCCGTTATTCTCATCAAACTCCACGTTACACGTCTCCTCAATAAGTCCTGTGGATTTATTGAGGACACGGTAAGCATGAGAGTTTGTAGCATAACCAACAAATATGCCCTCATAAGCTCTAGCCTCAAATTTAGACAACCGAACACCTTTCTTGAGAATGAAACACTTACACCCGAACACCCGAAAGTACTTGAGGTTGGGCTTGTTACCGGTGAGTATCTCATATGGAGTCTTGTTCAAGCCCTTGCGGAGGTAGAGCCGATTGGATGCATGACACGCGGTATTGATGGCTTCGGCCCAAAAGTTGTACGAAGACTTGAACTCCGCCATCATGGTCCTTGCTGCATCCATCAACATCCGGTTCTTCCTCTCCGCAACACCATTTTGTTGAGGGGTGTAAGGTGCGAAGTATTGATGCTTGATCCCCTCATCACTAAGAAACTCATCCAAGGTGTAGTTCTTGAACTCGGTGCCGTTGTCACTTCTTATTGTCAAGATCTTTGCATTGTGTTGACGTTGTGCTTCATTTGCAAAGTCAATGACGGTTTGTTGGGTCTCGCTCTTCCTCTTGAAGAAATACACCCAAGTGTATCTTGAGTAGTCATCCACAATCACCAAGCAATACTTCCTACCCCCAAGACTGTCGAAGGATGGAGTCCCAAAGAGATCCATGTGAAGGAGCTCCAAAGGCCTCTTTGAGTAAATGATAGTCGTGGGAGGGTGAGCCTTCTCATGTACCTTTCCTTCAATACAAGCACCGCAAGCACGATCTTTAGAAAAACTAACATTCGTTAGTCCACGGACATGGTCCCCCTTGAGGAGACTTTGCAAAGATCTCATATTGACATGGGCTAAACGGCGATGCCAAAGCCATCCCACATCAACTTTAGCCATTAGGCATGTCGCGGTCTTAGTGGCTCACTCTGAAAAGTTAATCACATATAGACCATTCTCGACATGGCCAACAAAGGCTACTTTAAGGGTCTTGCTCCACAAGAGGGCCACGGTATCGATATCAAAGAAAGTGGCAAAGCCCATGATTGCAAGTTGACGAACGGAAAGTAAATTGTATGCAAGGGACTCAACAAGCATGACCTTCTCGATCGTGAGATCATGAGAGATGACCACCTTGCCAAGTCCCAATACCTTGGAGGATGAGGCGTCACCCCACTCGACATTGGTGGGCATAGATGGAATCTTGTGCACGTCCACCACCAAGTCCTTGCTTCCGGTCATATGATTTGTAGCTCCGCTATCGAGCAACCATGATCCCCCACCGGGAGCAAACACCTACAAGAGATTAATGCTTGGTTTTAGGTACCCATTTTGTAATGGGTCCTTTGATGTTAGTAACAAGGGTCTTTGGAACCCAAATAGACCATTCAATGTATTCATGAAAAGAACCAACGAATTTGGCATAGACATGCCCATCACTAGCACGACATACCACATAAGAAGGATTAAAGTCGCCGCCTTTGATGCGAGGAGTGACATCCCCCCTTTTGACAACGCCACGCTTCGCATTGTTCTTATTCTTCTCCTCGGAGGCACTTTCTCCCTCCTTCACAAAGGTTTGCATGAGAGGAGGAGGTCGTTTGGTCTTATCATTCTTCGTCTTGTTCTTGGAGTCGGGCACATACCTAATCCCTTCCTTGGCTACAACTCCCTTTTGGTTGATCAAGAGATCGTTGAGGTTCTTCTTGCCTTGTATGCAAGTCGCAAGACCTTTCTCAAATTGCCCCTTTAGCTTAGCATTCTCCTCAACGAGATGCACATGCTCACAACACGGGTTAGTAGCATTTGCATTATCAATTAACATCGTACGAGGGAAAGTGGCTTTTTCCTTGGTTAGCTTTACTTGAAGTTGATCATGAGACTCTTTGAGGCTAGCATGAGCACCCTTCAAGACCTTGTGAGCCTTTTCAAGTAGATCAAAATCCTCTTTGAGTCTAGCAAGATCAACATCAAGTTCGGCCTTCTTGGAGTTTAGCACATGAGAAACAATGAGGACATGATCATAATATTTCTTTAACTTAGCATGATCAATGTTGTGTGACTCCTCAAGAGCCAAACGAAGACCACGCTCTTCCTTAAGAGCATTGGAAAGATCCGAAATCTCATCGGCATAGTCATGACTATGCCCTTCCATCTTAGTGATGGTGTTTTCGTGAGCCTCGATCATGTCATTGGCTCCACCAAGTTGTTCCAAGAGAGCAACAAAGTGCTTCTTGGATTTTCCCTTGAGTTTGCCCATAAAGGCCTCAAACTCATTAGCCTCCACATTAGCTTCCTCAAGTTCATTAATGCTATCCGTCGGAGAAGGATGATTAATGATGGTAGTTTTGATGTTGGAGGTTACCTTGTTGGTGGCTTTAGCCATGAGGCACTTGGCGGTGATGCTCTCATTGGGTGAGTCAAAGAGAGACACCCGTGGAGTCGTCGCAATGGCAACGGAGGCCATGGCAACCGACTCATCACTTTCAGCATCATCATCATCCTCATTGTACTCTTCTTGTACCACCAATGCCTTGGGAGGAGTCTTCTTGGTGAAGTTGCTCTTGTTGGGGAACGACTTGGCCTTGTCCTTTCGGATGAGCTTGCCACCATTGTCTTCCCTCTTCTCATACGGGTACTCCGCAACAAAATGACTCACGTTGCCACAATTGTAGCAAGTCCTTACACATTGCCTACTCTTCGTGCCACTTGAGTTGTTTTTGCTAAAGTTTGGCCTCGAGTTTTTCTTGCTCCAAAATTGCCTTGAAGCAAGTGCCATGTGTTCATGATACACATACTTCGTATCTTCGGGGTTGCTCTCCTCTTCTTCCTCTTCTTCTTCTTCAATGGTGAGCTTGGCCTTCAATGCAAGGTTAGGCTTCTTTGCCCTTTGAGAACGAAGCACCGCATTGTCGGCGGTCTTGTCCAAAATGTTCATGGCCACAAACTCATCCGACACTTCGCTTGAGGTCAAAGTGTGGAAGTCCGGTCTTTGACGAATGACGGAGGACATGGCCTGGTGATAGGGCATCATAGCCTTGAGGAATTTGCACTTGATCCAATTGTCATCCGTGTCCTTGCTCCCGTGATCTCGTAGTGAGACCGCGAGTTTGGTTACTCTCTGATAAAGATCACGAGGTTCTTCATCTTCTTTCATTGCAAACTCATCGGCCTCATCTTGCACCACTTCATAGTTGGAGCGTTGAATGCTTGCGCTTCCCCGGTAGAGAGACAACACAATGACATGCATCTTTGGCCAAGGCGAAGGGACGAAGATGAGGTAGGTCTTCGGGTGGAATTGCATCTTGAATGATGAAGAGAGCATTCTCATTGAATTGATTATCCGCAGCTTCTCGAGGAGTGAAGTTGCTTGGATCATGCGGATGGAGACCTTATTCAATGATTCTCCAAAGGTTAGTGTTCACATGATTTAAATGACGTTTAAAGTGGTAAACCCAAGAATCCAAGTCCTCATTTTTCACAATCTTAGGGGGAGGACCGGCATGATTCAAATGAGTGGAAGGAACCGGTCCACCATAAACAAGTGGTGGTTCCACATGAGCAAAGATGTCGGTGCCATTTTTACCACTAGAAGAAGGAGCCTTTTGTAACACCCTGGATGTAATTTACCTAATATGTAATCCAACTCTTGTCGTTTCCGGCGCTAAGTTATTTTATTTTCTCGGGTTCGGGTTTTTGTCTCCGTTTGTTGTTGTTGTCATGCATCTCATATCATGTCATCACGTGCATTGCATTTGCATACGTGTTCGTCACATGCATCCAAGCATTTTCCCCATTGTCTGTTTTGCATTCCGGCGCTCCGTTCTCCTCCGATGGTCATTTCTACCTTTCTTTCGTGCGTGGGGGTCAAACATTTACGGATTGGACCGAGACTTGCCAAGCGGCCTTGGTTTACTACTGGTAGACCGCCTGTCAAGTTTCGTACCATTTGGACTTCGTTTGATGCTCCAACGGTTAACCGAGGGACCGAAAAGGCCTCGTGTGTGTTGCAGCCCAACACCCCTCCATTTTGGGCCAAAACCCACCAAAACCCTCTCCATCATCTATAGCGTTCGATCATGATCGCGTGGCCGAAAACCGCACCTCATTTGGACACTCCTAACTCCCTCTATGCCTATAAATACACCCCCTCCGAAATTCTCGGTTCCCCTCTCCTGAAACCCTAGATCAACTCCATCCGCCGCCGCCGGACGATTTTTCCGCAGGTCGGACGTGTCCGGTCCGCCCGCCGCTGCCACGTGTCATCGCCCGGTTCGCCCGCCGCCCGCGCGCCCACATCGCCGCGCAGGCCTGCCGGGGCCCAGGCGG
>NC_057803.1:526412331-526431802 GCF_018294505.1 Triticum aestivum | reverse complement strand
CCCCACCGCTTCGTCCTCGCCACCAGCCGGCGCCGGAGTCCGCGCCCGGCCACTGCGCCCACGCCCTTCCTCGACAGCTCCGGCCACCGCCCCTCTTCTCCGGCGAGAGGATCCGGCCGCCTCGGTTCGCGTGCCGGCAATCCGATCCAGATCTGAAAACCCTAGGTTGACCCCATTTTTTCCCTAAGTCTGCAGTCCAAATTGCCATGCTCATAGTGCCGTAACTTTGCATCCGTAGATCCGTTTTGGGCATATAGCATACAAAATGTTCGTCTCAAAGAGAACATCATTTCATCTCATTGCATCATTTTCATTTGAGCTCATCTTGTTGCCCGAAATGCAAAGTGGTGCTATCCATGTATTTTTGTGATGTTTGTGGTGACTAGCACAAGCTTGCAAAGTGGTGCATTCGTTAATGTTGATTTCAAGGACTTAGCAATTCCACTAAGTCCTTGATCTTTTTTATCAATATGCCATATGTTCATGTTGTTTCCTAGTGATCCGTGCCTCTTTTGAGGATGATCAGTAAGGATGTTTTGTTAATCTTGTAGTGCTCTATCCATCCATGTCTTTGTTTGAATTTATGGAGCAACCTAGCTTGATTCAATCGAGCTCTACTTTTGCTATTTCGTGAATCTGGGAAGATTGTCTACTTGTTAGCGATTTTGCCGAGGATGCTGTAGTTGATCCGTGCGTGCTATGTTGTCGATCTTGCCATGTCTAGCTTGTATAATGTGTATTCTTGATGGGTGTATGCTTAGATTGTCATGCCTTGCTCTATAGTGGGTGCATCGAGCTCGTAAACATGCCTACTTGATATCTGATTTGCATGCTCCAGATTTTCTCCAAGTCTGTGATCTGTTTATGTTTTTGCCATGTTCACATGCTTGCAATTGTATTTTCTGATCCCTTTTGGCTCAAGGTCACTAAGGGACTTTTGTTAAGCTATTTGAGTAGCTCCATGCCATGCCTTGCTTTGCCATGTTAAGTTCCTGTAGCATATAGTTTTCTTGCTCCAAAGTGTGCTACCTGATCTGAAATTCCAGACAAGTGTTAATTTCACTAAGTCTGAAATCTGTTTACCAATTGCATTTTGCCATGCTTGTTTGAACCTGTTAATGGATGAATTGGCCGTAGCTCAGTGTTCATATTTTGTTAAGCTTCATGAGTGGATCCCTGCCATGTATTTTTTTGCCATGTTTGGGTGCTGTAGCATGTTTGTCTTGTGGCATTTAGATGTCTACTTGCTGTTTATCGCAAACCGGTGCCATATTTGAATTGCTTGCCATTTCCAAACCGTGTCTCCGATTCCGGTGTTCTTTATATCGATTTCAACCGAAATCGCCTCACCTTTCCAGTGGCACTCTTGGATTTCCAAGTTGAGGCCAGGTTCATTCATTCCTCGCCAAATCTTGCATATGCATCACATATCGCATCCGTCATAGTGGAAACGATCAAAAGGACTATGGCAGATCAGAAGAGGAGCTGTGAATATGCCCCTCAGATTCAGGAGCTCATCAATTCCAAGATGGGCACGGGCGTATATTTGTTGGATAAGGAACACCTGCCCATCCGTCCAGATTTCGAGGACAATGAAGTTGTGATGACAGAGAATGAGCCATCGTCTGCACAAGCATTTGCAAAGAAGGAGAAGGCGAAGAAGGAAAAAGCTGCCAAGATGCCTACTCAAGAGGAGGCATCTGACTATTTCTTGAAGACCAAGCAAGATCAGCTCAGTTACTTGATTGCATCCACGCTGAGAATTGAGCAAAGTTTGGCAAACCTCACTAAGAATCAGCAGAGCCTAGAGAGGATCATGGAACAGAAGTTCTATGACTTGGATGTCAAGGTAACAGAAGTACAGTCTGCAGTGGAGCAGCTCCAGGAGGACATAAATGAGAGGAGAGGCAGGACCACGACTCAAGCATTTTCTAGAGTGCCACGAGGTCCGAGGTCGTCTGCACTGCCAGTTGCTGACACCAGAGCCACCACTTCAGCACCAGCTACAGCCTCAGCTCCAGCATCTACTTCAGCTCCAACTCCAGCGACTACTTCAACATATACAGAAGCCTTCGTCCTTGGAGTGATCCGGACTCCACCACCACCTGAAGATCAAGCCTGAGCGTCGATTTAGCACTATGCATTTTCTAGGAACTTTTTGGTAACTTGTTGCCAAAGGGGGAGAAGATGTATAGATCATAGGCTTCGAGAGAGAGAGTGTTGCTTTTCTCTCTTGCTTTATTTGGTGGTTTTTCGAACCTCTTCTGCTTTTGAGTGCTTGATACTACGTCCTTATGCTTGTGAGACATCGATGATCATGTGTTTGATCATAAGCTACACTTAATGTTTGCTTAATGCTTGCTTAAATATTATATCGTTTGTGATCATTCACTATTCTTGGTGATGAGTGCATGTATTTCAATCTTATCATTTTGAGCGCTCCACCAAGATGTATGTGACATGGAAGAGTAACCCATGACTCTAACTCTTTGTGCATTTGCAGTCCAAAGCAAATTTTAAATATGCACAAATTTAGGGGGAGCTCTTACTTATCACATACTTCTCAAAGCGACGATATATTTCATGCTTATTATCTTTTGTCGAAGCTTTGATCTATATGTTGTCATCAATTACCAAAAAGGGGGAGATTGAAAGTGCAACTATCCCTAGGTGGTTTTGGTAATTCATAACAACATATAGCTCATTGAGCTAATACTATTCCAAGACAATTATTTCAGGGAAGCTCAATGATTGGCATGGCATGGATGTGAAAGTGGAACCCTCAAAATGCTAAGGACAATGGATTGGCTCAAGCTCAAAAGCTCAAGACTCTTCATTTTATATTTTAGTGATCCAAGATCACATTGAGTCCATAGGAAAAGCCAATACTATTAAGGAGGGATGAGGTGTTGCTTAATGAGCCTCTTGCTTCATGTGCTTAGTGATATGCTCCAAAACCCTCAACTACTTTCCCACATCCACATATGACCTAAACTCTAAGCCAAACTCGGTCCTACCGATTTTTCCTATCTGGCGCCACCGAGTTTCACTTGTCATTAGCCACTGCCAAACCCTAGCAATTCGGTCCTACCGATAAGGTTCTCGGTCCCACCGAGATGGGTTTGCAAACTCTCTGTTTCCCTTTCGTAACTTTTTGGTCCCACCGAAAGAGCGAATCGGTCCCACCGGGATTGCAATGTAAACTCAGTGTTTCCCCTTTGTAACTTTTCGGTCTCACCGAGTTCCACTTGGTCCCACCGAAAGAGCAAATTGGTCCCACCGAGTTTGCCTGACCAACTCTCTGGTTAGCTAATTACCAAATTCGGTCTCACCGAGTTTGTGTAATCGGTCTCACCGAGATTAAGTTATGCCCAAACCCTAACCGAATCGGTCCCACCGAGTTGCATGTCAGTCCCACCGAAATTCCTAACGGTCACTAGGTTTACTATTTCGGTCAGACCGAGTTTTATGATTCGGTCCCACCGAGATTGGAAAACTGTGTAACGGTTGGATTTTTTGTGGAGGCTATATATACCCCTCCACCTCTTTCTCATTCAGTGAGAGAGCCATCAGAACACACACATCATTCCAACTCGTTTGTTTTGAGAGAGAACCACCTACTCATGTGTTGAGATCAAGACATTCCATTCCTACCATATGAATCTTGTTCTCTAGCCTTCCCAAGTTGATTTCCACTCAAATCTTCTTTCCACCAAATCCAAATCCTATGAGAAAGAGTTGAGTGTTGGGAGACTATCATTTGAAGCACAAGAGCAAGGAGTTCATTACCTACACACCATTTGTTACTTCTTGGAGAGTGGTGTCTCCTAGATTGGCTAGGTGTCACTTGGGAGCCTCCGACAAGATTGTGGAGTTGAACCAAGGAGTTTGTAAGGGCAAGGAGATCGCCTACTTCGTGAAGATCTACCGCTAGTGAGGCAAATCCTTCGTGGGCGATGGCCATGGTGGGATAGACAAGGTTGCTTCTTCGTGGACCCTTTGTGGGTGGTTGCTTCTTCGTGGACCCTTCATGGGTGGAGCCCTATGTGGACTCGCGCAACCGTTGCCCTTGGGTGGAGCCCTGTGTGGACTCGCGCAACCGTTACCCTTCGTGGGTTGAAGTCTCCATCAACTTGGATGTAGGATAGCACCACCTATCCGAACCACGGGAAAAACATCAGTGTCTCCAATAGCGTTTGAATTCTCCAAACCCTTCCCTTTATATTCTTGCAAGTTGCATGCTTTACTTTCTGCTGCCCATAAACTCTTTGCATGCTTGCTTGAATTGTGTGATGATTGCTTGACTTGTCCTAAAATAGCTAAAATCTGCCAAGAACTAAAATTGGGAAAAGGTTAAGTTTTTATTTGGTCAAGTAGTCTAATCACCCCCCCTCTAGACATACTTTCGATCCTACAAGTGGTATCAAAGCTTTGGTCTCCATTTGCTTGATCTCCATAGCTTTTGGTGGTCATAGCCTTGGTTTCACAACCTAGGAGAGTATGGCGTCTAGCGAGGGAAATTATCACCGTAGAGGTCCTTACTTTGATGGTACTAATTTTGCTAGTTGGAAGCATAAAATGAAAATGCATATTCTTGGACATAACCCCGCTGTTTGGGCTATTGTGTGTGTTGGTTTGCAAGGTGACTTCTTTGATGGGAAAGAACCAAATCGTGAAGATACCACGGATGAGTTGAAGATGTTGCAATACAATGCTCAAGCTTGTGATATTCTCTTCAACAGATTATGCCCCGAAGAATTCAACAAAATCAGCCGCCTTGAGAATGCAAAGGAAATTTGGGACACTTTGATTGATATGCACGAAGGTACCGACTCCGTCAAGGAATCCAAGTTGGATGTGCTTCAAAGCCAACTTGACAAGTTCAAGTTGAAGGATGGTGAAGGTGTCGCTGAAATGTACTCTAGGCTTGCTCTCATCACAAATGAGATTGCCGGCTTAGGAAGTGAAGAGATGACTGATAGATTCATCATCAAGAAGATCCTAAGAGCCTTGGATGGAAAATATGATACCGTGTGCACATTGATCCAAATGATGCCCAATTACAAAGATCTCAAGCCAACCGAAGTGATTGGAAGAATTGTTGCTCATGAGATGTCACTTAAGGATAAAGAGGAACTTCACAACAAGTCAAGTGGTGCCTATAAAGCCTCATGTGAAGCTCCTACATCATCAAGTGAGAAACAAGACTTCAATGAAGAATTGAGCTTAATGGTGAAGAACTTCAACAAGTTCTACAAGAGTAGAAGCAAAGATAGAAGCTCCAAGTCAAGGTCCTACAATGACAAAAGATCTTCTAGTCGAGAGCGAAACTGTTACAATTGTGGAAGACCCGGACACTATTCCAATGAGTGTACGGCTCCCTACAAGAGAAGAGAAGATTCTCCAAAAAGAAGAAGCAAAGGATCACCACCAAGAGAGAGAAGGAGTAGAGATGATCGTTATGAACGAAGACACTCACAGAGAAGCAAGGATTCGGAAAGGAAGGAAAAATCATCAAGGAGCTACACAAGACGAAGACATCAAGCTCATGTTGGTGAATGGGTATCCGGCTCCGACTCCGACAGCCACTCCGAGAGAAGTTATCACTCCGACTCCGAAGATACTCAAGATGAAGGTGTTGCCGGTCTAGCACTTGTGTCAACCAACTCCTACAACATATTTGACTCACCAAATGAAGGAATTGGAAGATGCTTCATGGCCAAAGGTCCTAAGGTAACACACCCCGAGTATGTTGATTTCGATAGTGATGAAGATGACTTGTTAGGTGATGATTTGCTTGGTGACAACTCTAGTGATGAATACTATGATGAAAGACCAATTAATCATGCTAATCAAGATAAAACGAATGACAATGATAAGGAGAAGATTGAGGCTCTAACTAAAGAACTAAAAACTCTTAAGTTAGCTCATGACACTATCTTCGAAGATCATCGAGAACTTTTAAGAGCTCATGAGAAGCTACGCTTTGAAAAGCTCAATCTTGAGCAAGAGCATGAGTTCTTAAAGGCAATCAATGATGACCTCCGCAAGAAAAGTTCTTCTTACATTGCCAAGCGTTTACTCTTATCCACTTACACGCCTCAAGTCAAGTCTAACAAGAAAGATTCTTCCTCTAGTAGTAACAATGATCATGCTAAATCCAATATTGTTGCTTCTAGTAGTTCTCTTGATTCCACTAATGATTCTCTTAGCCAAGTTACACTTGGGCAAGAAAATATCTTATTGAAGGGAATTATAGAGAAAGGAGTGTACAAAAGCCTTGCCGGGAGTAAGCAATTCGAGGAAATTGTGCGCAAGCAAGGAATGCGCCGGAAGAATCAAGGTGTTGGTTTTGAACGAAAGTTCAATGCCAATGGAGTTGAATGGGAAGAAGATCAATACCCCAAGACAAAGTTTGTCCCTCAACAAGAGAAGTATACTTCTTTCAAGGGGACACAAGCTCAAGATGATCTTCCACCACAAGACTATGAGCAAAAAGGCAAGGACAAGCTTCAAGAGGAAATTGATGCATTTGAAGAAGCTCCTAAGACCTTAGTCAAGTGGATTCCCAAGACTACCTCAAGTTCAACTTCATCAAGTACGACTACAACTCCAAGGATTCCCATCAAGATGATGTGGATCCAAAAGAAGAAGAACTAGAGAGTTCTTGAGGGTGACTCCGCCAACATACTTCACTCTTATCATTTTGGCAAGAACAAGTGCAATCAACTTCCACATCTTGCACTAGTTCAAGGAGTCACAAACCCTCTTGTTGGTAAGACAAGGGACAAGGTAACCTAAAAAGTTTTCATGGACATCATCTTTTGTGTGCATCACTCTATGTCTATGGATATCCTTGTTTGTTCCTTGTGGGACTAACCCATGTAGGTATTGAAAGTGCAATTCACTCAAATGGATAGCTCCAAGAGATCTACATCAACATTGAGCATCCACATCTTCAATGTCTACATGAAGTCATCATCGACAAAACCCAAGGTTAGTTCATCCCTCTTAAGGGGGGATATCACATCTAGGGGGAGCTTTACTCTAAGACTTGAGCTAAAGCAACTCCAAAGGTGTGAACAAAACAATGCTTTATGTAAAAGTGGTAACCCCACTTGAGCTTAAACGATGAGTATGACCTATGATCAAGTGTTCTCACTTGACTCCTAAGTCAATATACTCATATATAGATGACCTAGTCATCGCAAATTGCTTGATAGATGCTAGAATTGGTTGTGCATGCTTTGCCACATATTTCATTTGCTATCTTATTGTGTGAGCATGCTGATTGCATATTTTACTCATTCAAGGACATCCACTTGTTGTTTTGATTGTTTGGCTTTATCTTCTTTTGCCAAGTGGATGGACAAGAATGCCTAAGAACCTCCTCTAGCTATCTATGCTTTTCTCGTCTCAAACTCTATTCATGCTGCATCACAAAATTTGATCAAGTCAGATTCGAACCACTCTGTGTGAGGAGCGCTTGGAGTCCCCGATTCGTCATGGACTTAAACTTCCAAAACCTCTTTATGAATCTCGGTCTGACCGATACTCCATTTTCGGTCCTACCGAGTTCATTAAGTTGATCTAGGTTTTCGATCTCGGTGCAACCGATTTGAACTTTTCGGTCACACCAAGTTGCAATAACTGCACACAGTTTTGCATCTCGGTGCCACCGAGTTGTTCCACTCGGTCACACCGACAGGGTCGGGCTATATATAGTCACGGGCAGAATTTTGGAAATTTCTCCGAAACCTCTTTGCCCGCGCGATAGCCTGCTCTGCCCTCGAGGTCTCCGGATCGTCCTCCTCGCCGCCAGCAGCCTCCAGTCGCTGGTCTCCATCGCCTTCAACGGGATTTCTGCCCCGCCGTTGCCGCCGTAGCAAGTCCACGCCGAACTAGGGTATGGACTTGATCTTTGTGCTATTCCTCAATCTGATTCCTAGCACATTGTGATCATCATGATTCTTGCGACGATTGAAACACTTCTATCCAGTCAAAACGCTCGTAGATTAGGTTTAATTCGAAAATTTTAGGGTTAGGTTTCCGCCGAAACCATCTCGGACCCACCGAGTTGAAAAACTCGGTCCCACCGATCTGGCTTTTGCCATTGCACAAGTGAAACTCGGTCTGACCGAGAATAACTTATCGGTGCGACCGATTTTGGAATTCTGTGAAACCCTAGCAGTCTCGGTGCCACCGAACTGTGACTTGGTCCTACCGAGTTCACCAGTTCTGGTGCCAAAACTGCTTCGGTGTCACCGAGTTTGAAAATCGGTAGATCCGAGATGCTTTCTGTGGAAAACTAAAACTAAGTTTTTGAATTAATCTTTTGCAAAAATCTCTGCTTTTTGTGATGCTCATCCACTCTATCTCTTCTATAATCTATTCACAGGGTCAGCAGTCAGTTTGCAACATGTCTGATCAAAGTGACAGCCAGAACCTCTCAGAGCAGCAAGTTGTGATGAGTGAGGGCACTAGCCCCTCAAGTTCTTCTGATGATGGCAGCAGAAACACCCCCAGCAATCTGCCTAAGGCTGCCACACGTCAAAGGAAGAAGAGAACGCCTGATTCTGAAGATGAGGACTATGTGGCAGAGGAAGAGGCCACCTCCAAGAGAGTTGAGCCAGCTCAAGGCTCAAAGCCAGGGCTGAAAATCAAGAGGCCAGCAGGCAGGCAACCAATGTCAAAGGCTAGAGCTTCAACTGAGAAGCCTGCACCTGCTCCCATTGAGCCCATTGCTGCTGAGAGCAAGAAAAGGAAAGAGAGGGTGAAGAAGACTGTAGCCAAAGTGCTTGGGAGAGCCTCCATCATGCTAGAAGAGGAGGAGGAAGAAGAGGCAGTTGCACCAGCGCCCAAAGCAGCCAAACTTATGGGAGATGCCATAAGGTCAGGTACAGCTGCATCCAAGCCCAAGGAAGCTCCTAAGGCTGCATCTAAGCCAAAGCCCAAGCGGAGCATTCCTGCAGCTGAGAAGAACAAGGCCCCAGTGCCTGAGACTGTTGCTGAGGATGAGGAAGAGAATGTCCTTCGGAAGCTCAAGCCCAAGATCCCAGACCACAACGATGCTCATCCTATGGCTGAGGATATGAAGCTCAGGAGAGACTCAGGGCTCAGGAAGTGGAGAGAAGCAGACCCATATGCTTCAAGGAGAAGGACTGTCGTGGACTACAGGTTTCACACCAAGGAGCAGCAGGATTTCTATGAGACGGTGCTGCTAGATAAGAAGCCCATTGTCTGTGATATGCGATGGGTTGACTGGACATATATCAAGGAGAATGAGGAGTACTACCCAGGAGTATTTGACAGCTTTAGTGCTTGTGGAGTAGCTGACTTTGTTGGGCAGAAGCTCACAAAGTGGAACGAGGAACTTATCATGCAATTCTACTCCACAGCACACTTTTATCTGGATGGAAGGATAACATGGATGTCAGAAGGTACAAGGTACAACTCTACTGTTGAGGAATGGGCAAAGCTAATCAATGCCCCAGAGGAGCAAGCAGATGACTTGGATATCTATGCCAAGAAAAAAATGGATCATAACTCAATGTCCAACTTGTACAAGGAGATCCCCAATGAAGCACTTGACACATTCAAGTTTGGCTCAGTGCATTATCTGCTATCAGGATTGCCTACGATCAACTGGATCCTTAGGCACACTCTACTGCCCAAATTTGGAGATCACAAGATGATCAGAGGTCACGCGATCAATTTGCTACATGTGTTTGATGTGCCTCAGAAATTCAAGGTCATGAGCCTCATAGTGGAAACGATCAAAAGGACTACGGCAGATCAGAAGAGGAGCTGTGGATATGCCCCTCAGATTCAGGAGCTCATCAATTCCAAGATGGGCACGGGTGTATATTTGTTGGATAAGGAACACCTGCCCATCCGTCCAGATTTCGAGGACAATGAAGTTGTGATGACAGAGAATGAGCCATCGTCTGCACAAGCATTTGCAAAGAAGGAGAAGGTGAAGAAGGAAAAAGCTGCCAGGATGCCTACTCAAGAGGAGGCATCTGACTATTTCTTGAAGACCAAGCAAGAGCAGCTCAGTTACTTGATTGCATCCACGCTGAGAATTGAGCAAAGTTTGGCAAACCTCACTAAGAATCAGCAGAGCCTAGAGAGGATCATGGAACAGAAGTTCTATGACTTGGATGTCAAGGTAACAGAAGTACAATCTGCAGTGGAGCAGCTCCAGGAGGACATAAATGAGAGGAGAGGCAGGACCACGACTCAAGCATTTTCTAGAGTGCCACGAGGTCCGAGGTCGTCTGCACTGCCAGTTGCTGACACCAGAGCCACCACTTCAGCACCAGCTACAGCCTCAGCTCCAGCATCTACTTCAGCTCCAACTCCAGCGACTACTTCAACATCTACAGAAGCCTTCGTCCTTGGAGTGATCCGGAGTCCACCACCACCTGAAGATCAAGCCTGAGCGTCGATTTAGCACTATGCATTTTCTAGGAACTTTTTGGTAACTTGTTGCTAAAGTGGGAGAAGATGTATAGATCATAGGCTTCGAGAGAGAGAGTGTTGCTTTTCTCTCTTGCTTTATCTGGTGGTTTTTCGAACCTCTTCTGCTTTTGAGTGCTTGATACTACGTCCTTATGCTTGTGAGACATCAATGATCATGTGTTTGATCATAAGCTACACTTAATGTTTGCTTAATGCTTGCTTAAATATTATATCGTTTGTGATCATTCACTATTCTTGGTGATGAGTGCATGTATTTCAATCTTATCATTTTGAGCGCTCCACCAAGATGTATGTGACATGGAAGAGTAACCCATGACTCTAACTCTTTGTGCATTTGCAGTCCAAAGCAAATTTTAAATATGCACAAATTTAGGGGGAGCTCTTACTTATCACATACTTCTCAAAGCGACGATATATTTCA
Organism: Triticum aestivum; assembly: GCF_018294505.1. Taxonomy (NCBI): domain Eukaryota; kingdom Viridiplantae; phylum Streptophyta; class Magnoliopsida; order Poales; family Poaceae; genus Triticum; species Triticum aestivum. Next base: position 526,420,896 of record NC_057803.1, on the reverse strand, counting down.
TGCTTATTATCTTTTGTCGAAGCTTTGATCTATATGTTGTCATCAATTACCAAAAAGGGGGAGATTGAAAGTGCAACTATCCCTAGGTGGTTTTGGTAATTCATAACAACATATAGCTCATTGAGCTAATACTATTCCAAGACAATTATTTCAGGGAAGCTCAATGATTGGCATGGCATGGATGTGAAAGTGGAACCCTCAAAATGCTAAGGACAATGGATTGGCTCAAGCTCAAAAGCTCAAGACTCTTCATTTTATATTTTAGTGATCCAAGATCACATTGAGTCCATAGGAAAAGCCAATACTATTAAGGAGGGATGAGGTGTTGCTTAATGAGCCTCTTGCTTCATGTGCTTAGTGATATGCTCCAAAACCCTCAACTACTTTCCCACATCCACATATGACCTAAACTCTAAGCCAAACTCGGTCCTACCGATTTTTCCTATCCGGCGCCACCGAGTTTCACTTGTCATTAGCCACTGCCAAACCCTAGCAATTCGGTCCTACCGATAAGGTTCTCGGTCCCACCGAGATGGGTTTGCAAACTCTCTGTTTCCCTTTCGTAACTTTTCGGTCCCACCGAAAGAGCGAATCGGTCCCACCGAGATTGCAATGTAAACTCAGTGTTTCCCCTTTGTAACTTTTCGGTCTCACCGAGTTCCACTCGGTCCCACTGAAAGAGCAAATCGGTCCCACCGAGTTTGCCTGACCAACTCTCTGGTTAGCTAATTACCAAATTCGGTCTCACCGAGTTAGTGTAATCGGTCTTACCGAGATTATGTTATGCCCAAACCCTAACCGAATCGGTCCCACCGAGTTGCATGTCAGTCCCACCGAAATTCCTAACGGTCACTAGGTTTACTATTTCGGTCAGACCGAGTTTTATGATTCGGTCCCACCAAGATTGAAAAACTGTGTAACGGTTGGATTTTGTGTGGAGGCTATATACCCCTCCACCTCTTTCTCATTCAGTGAGAGAGCCATCAGAACACACACATCATTCCAACTCATTTGTTCTGAGAGAGAACCACCTACTCATGTGTTGAGATCAAGACATTCCATTCCTACCATACGAATCTTGTTCTCTAGCCTTCCCAAGTTGCTTTCCACTCAAATCTTCTTTCCACCAAATCCAAATCCTATGAGAGAGAGTTGAGTGTTGGGGAGACTATCATTTGAAGCACAAGAGCAAGGAGTTCATTACCTACACACCATTTGTTACTTCTTGGAGAGTGGTGTCTCCTAGATTGGCTAGGTGTCACTTGGGAGCCTCCGACAAGATTGTGGAGTTGAACCAAGGAGTTTGTATGGGCAAGGAGATCGCCTACTTCGTGAAGATCTACCGCTAGTGAGGCAAGTCCTTCGTGGGCGATGGCCATGGTGGGATAGACAAGGTTGCTTCTTCGTGGACCCTTTGTGGGTGGTTGCTTCTTCGTGGACCCTTCGTGGGTGGAGCCCTGTGTGGACTCGCGCAACCGTTACCCTTCGTGGGTTGAAGTCTCCATCAACGTGGATGTAGGATAGCACCACCTATCTGAACCACGGGAAAAACATCCGTGTCTCCAATAGCGTTTGAATTCTCCAAACCCTTCCCTTTATATTCTTGCAAGTTGCATGCTTTACTTTCCGTTGCCCATAAACTCTTTGCTTGCTTGCTTGAATTGTGTGATGATTGCTTGACTTGTCCTAAAATAGCTAAAATCTACCAAGAACTAAAATTGGGAAAAGGTTAAGTTTTTATTTGGTCAAGTAGTCTAATCACCCCCCCTCTAGACATACTTTCGATCCTACAGCGGAGTCCGGGAAGTGAACACGGTGTTGGAGTAATGCTTGTCGCAGGTTGTTCTCTAGTTATTCGATCGTGCATTGCCTTCTCTTCTCGCTCTCATTTGCGAATAGGTTAGCCACCATATATGCTAGTCGCTTGCTGCAGTTCCACATATTACCTTGCCTTACCTATAAGCTTAAATAGTCTTGATCGCGAGGGTGCGAGATTGCTGAGTCCCTGTGGCTCACAGATTACTTCCAAACCAGATGCAGGGCCTGATGACTCCGTTCCAGATGACGCGCTTGAGCTCAAGTGGCAGTTCGACAAGGACTCACGCTGTTACTACGTGTCTTTCCCTGATGATCAGTAGTGGTGCCCAGTTGGGGCGATCGGGACCGTGTCGCATGTTGGGTTGGTCCTTTAATTTTGGTACCATAGTCGAGCCATGAGTGATTGGACGATGTAATGCTATTTATGTACTTTGTTTGACGTGGCGAGTGTAAGCCAACTATGTACCTTCCCCTTTTATTATCTATATTACATGGGATGTTGTGAAGATTGCCTTACTTGCGACATTGCTTTCAATGCGGTTATGCCTCTAAGTCGTGCTTCGACACGTAGGAGATATAGCCGCATCGAGGGTGTTACAAGTTGGTATCAGAGCCTTCCCCGACCTTAGGAGCCCCCACTGCTTGATCGGTTTTAGCAGCCGAGTGGAGTCTAGAAAAAAATGTTTTGAGTCATTTAGGAATTATATATCGGAGAGTTTAGGAATTCTTTTTACTCCCCAGCCCCTTCATCGCTCTGGTAAGGCATCCTGACGTAGAGTTTTGACTCTTCTCTTCTCAAATTTCACTAAAAAAATTTAGGATCACGCGGGTATCTTGGAATCGTTCTGATGGATTTGTGACGAGAACATTGTTCTTGGTGCCTCCTGTCATTTAGGGGTTGTGGCAGTGTCCCGGGGAGTTGAGCTCCGAGGTGTTGTCGTCACAATTTTATCGTTGCAGTTCTGGAATACCTGAGTTTAGTATGCCGACATCGAAAATCTCTTTTATGCAGTTGTTGGTGAGATAACCTCGACGCCACCCAGTACTGGGGCGGGAGTTCGGGAGTATTGCCATAACTTGTATAACGGATGCTTTTCGAAGGTTGAGGTAGATGGTTTCTGAAGTTTTCTCGGTTATGTGTTGAAGGACGGATACAGCTGGATGTAGGATTTGCTAGATTTGGGTGAGATATTATGCTTCCCCTGTATCCCCAACACCTGATTGCATAACCGGAAAGGTTCGGGAGTTTCACACGTGAGAATTCTTGTAGCTCTAGTTCTTCTTCCACGGATATTTGGTTTGAGATTGGGATTTCTTACCGAGTATTCGTTCTTGATCCGTACCTTGTTGATTTATTCCCCTACCTAAATTCTAAGTGGCTTCTCAATTTATGGATATGTGACCATTTCAAGTGGAATGCATTCGTTCATTTTGTTCGGATGTGATGACGATTTGTTGCAATTTCATTCCGTTGGATTCAGCTTCAATATTTGTCTATCAGTGTGCTAATGGGTGCCAACCTCTTCAGGATGGCTCCTCCAACGCGCACGACTCCGAATCCTGATCCGCCACCACCTCCTCCTCCTCCGGAGGCATGGCAAGCTGTGATGGCCGCAACCAATGCAAACACGCAGTTGATCATGCAAATTCTTCAAGAGAGCAATCAAGCGAACCAAGGCAACCAAGGCAACAATCAGAATCACTTTGCTACACTCAACTAGTTCCTTACTAACCAGCCAAAGACCTTCAGCAATTGTGTTGAGGCAACTGATGCTGACGATTGGCTCGTGGACTTATGCAAGCATTTCGAGTGCAGTAACGTCAGGCCTGAGGACTTTGTCAAGTTCGCTTCCTTCCAACTCAAAGACCAAGCTGCAGAATGGTTCCAGCAGTATAAAGATTCCAGAGGAGGCCGTGTGATTACCTGGGATGAATTCCGTCAAGACTTCAAAGCTCATCATATTCCTCAGAGCGTGGTTGAAAGCAAGCGTGAGGAATTCCGCAACCTGAAGCAAGGCTCTTTGTCTGTCTATGACTACAACAAGTTGTTTCAGAAGCTCGCCCGCTTTGCTAAGCAGGACGTCCCTGACGAGAAGAGCATGATATATCAGTTCAGGGGTGGTCTCAGAGAAGAAATCCAGCTAGCTCTTGTTCTCTTTGAGCCCTTGAGGTACGATGAGTTCTACAACATGGCATTGAAGCAAGAGGCTTCTCAACTGAAGTGTGATGCTTCCAAGAAGCGAGTCAGAGATGCTACTCCTTCTTCCTCTACTCAAGTGGCCAAGCAGCAGAAGTATTGGCTTCCTCCTCCGTTGCTTCAGCCGTATCAAAAGAGAAAAGGTGGCAGTGGATCTTCCCACCCACCCAACCTTGGCTTTCAGACCAAGACTTCGTCTCAAGCTCCAAGATCGAGTGCTCCGTATCACTGTCCGCTTTCAGAGGTCACGTGCAACAAGTGCCAATAGAAGGGTCACTATGCCAACAAATGCTTCAACCAGAGGCGTCTCCCTCCTCCTCCTCCTGTGAGATCGGCAAGTACAGCTGTGGTTAAGCATAACCCCAAGCACGCCAAGGTCAACTTGTTGAACGCAGCTCAGGCAGAGGACTCGCCAGATGTCATCATGGGTAACCTTCCTGTTAACGATATTCCTGCAAGAGTTCTTTTTGACACTGGTGCATCGCATTGTTTCATTTCCAAACCTTTTTGCATCAAAGTATGAGTGCAATTATCAGTATCTGCAAAGTTCCTTGCAAATTGTGTCACCCGGCAAGCAAATGACAGCTAATACCTGCGTCCCGGATGTTACTATCACGTTGGGCGACTACAAATTTCTAGCTTCTCCTATTATTCTGGGCGACTCGGATATTGATCTTATTCTCGGAATGGATTGGCTTTCTAAGCACAAGGCGCATCTTGATTGTGCTGCCAGGCAGATTCAATTGACTCATTCGTCTGAGGATGTAATTGTCTTTGCCGCTCGTGATGATACCATCCGTCTGTTTTCTCTCAATGAGAAGGGTGAACTGGATGCCATCTCTCAAATTCCAGTCGTTTGCGAATATCAAGACGTCTTTCCAGAGGAGCTTCCAGGAATGCCTCCGCACCGGCCAGTTGAATTCGTCATCGATCTTGAACCTGGCACGGAACCAGTGTGCAAGCGTCCTTACAAGCTCGGACCTGAAGAGTTGAAGGAGCTGAAGAAGCAACTCGATATTCAAGAGCGAATGGGTCTCATTCGACCTAGTTCCTCTCCATGGGGTTGTGGAGTTCTTTTTGTGAAGAAGAAGGATGGAACGGACCGACTTTGTGTTGTCCGTCCATTGAACAAGAAGACTATCAAGAACAAGTACCCACTTCCCAACATCAACGAGCTGTTCGAACAACTCAAAGGTGCCCAAGTATTCTCCAAGCTTGATCTCCGTATGGGTTATCACCAGATTCGAATCCGTGAGCAAGATATTCCCAAGACGGCTTTCAGGACAAGCTATGGTTCATATGAATACATTGTCATGTCTTTCGGCCTCGTCAACGCTCCTCCGACTTTCTCTCGCATGATGAACTTCATCTTCAACGCCTACACCAATGACTTTGTTTGGTCTATCTCGACGACATTCTGGTCTTTTCGAAGAACAAGGAAGATCATGCCAAGCACTTGCGTTTGGTACTCGATAAGCTCAGGGAACACCAGTTCTACGCCAAGTTCTCCAAGTGTGAATTTTGGCTCGATGAGGTTCTTTATCTTGGGCATATAATCTCTGCCAAGGGCATTGCGGCGAATCCTGAGAAGGTGTCTGCAATTGTGAATTTGGAACCACCTCAGAACATGAAGCAACTCCGTAGCTTCCTCGGTCTCGCAAGCTACTGTCGAAGGTTCGTTGAGAACTTTTCTAAGATCGCGAGGCCTCTCTCAAATCTTCTCCAGAAGCACGTCAAGTACGTTTGGTCTCCGGAATGTGACATCGCTTTCAACACTTTGAAAGAGAAATTGGTCACTGCTCCAGTTCTGACTCCTCCTGATGAATCCAAACTGTTTGAGGTCTTCTGCGATGCCTCTCTCCAAGGTCTTGGTGCAGTTTTGATGCAAGAGAAGAAAGTTGTGGCTTATACCTCTCGCCAATTGAAGCCCAACGAGAAGAACTACCCCACTCATGACCTCGAGTTGGCGGCAGTTGTGCATGCTATTTTGACTTGGAGACATCTCTTATTGGGAAGAAAAGTGGACATCTTCACTGACCACAAGAGTCTCAAGTACATCTTCACTCAGCCTAATCTCAACCTCAGGCAGACTCGATGGGTCGAAATGATTCAAGAGTATAATCCAAGTATTGAGTATACTCCAGGCAAGGCCAATGTGATTGCTGATGCATTGAGCAGGAAGGCTTATTGCAACAGTCTGATTCTCAAGCCTTATCAACCCGAGCTTTGTGAAGCTTTCCGCAAACTAAATCTGCAAGTTGTTCCTCAAGGTTTCCTCGCCAACCTTCAAGTCTCTCCTATCTTGGAAGACCAGATTCGCCAGGCTCAGCTTCTTGATGCTATGGTGAAGAAGGTGAAGATTGGGATTGCCAAGAGCCAACCCAAGTACAAGTGCTACCGCCTAGATGACAAGGATACTCTCTTCTTCCAGGATCGTATTGTTGTGCCCAAAGGTGATCTTCGTAAAGTTATCATGAACGAGGCTCACAATTCACTCCTCTCCATCCACCCTGGGAGCACGAAGATGTATCAGGACCTCAAGCAGGCTTATTGGTTGACTCGAATGAAGCGCGAGATTGCTCAGTTCGTGAATGAGTGTGATGTCTGCAGAAGAGTGAAGGCAGAACACCAAAGGCCAGCGGGTCTTCTCCAACCTCTTGCCATTCCATAATGGAAGTTTGACCACATTGAGATGGACTTCGTGACTGGGTTTCCAAAGTCCAAGCGTGGCAATGATGCTATATTCGTTGTCATCGACAAACTCACTAAAGTGGCTCACTTTCTGCCTATCAAAGAGTCTATCACTGCAGCTCAATTGGCGGAGCTCTATACCTCTCGGATTGTCTCTCTGCACGGTATTCCACAGGTGATCTTCAGACCGTGGCAGCATCTTTACCTCCAAGTTTTGGGATTCTTTTCAGAAGGCCATGGGCACCAACATCCACTTTAGCACAGCTTTCATCCTCAAACTAGCAGGCAAGTCGAGCGTGTCAACCAGATTCTTGAAGATATGCTCAGGGCTTGTGTGATCTCCTTCGGCATGAAGTGGTAAGATTGTCTTCCTTATGCTGAATTCTCCTACAACAACAGTTTTCAATCAAGTTCGGGCAAGGCCCATTCAAATTTTTGTATGGCAGCAAGTGTCGTACCCCTCTCAACTGGTCTGAAACCGGCGAACGTCAGCTTCTTGGAAATGACTTAATTACAGAGGCAGAGGAGATGTGCAAAGTCATTCGAGATAACCTCAAAGTAGCGCAATCGCGCCAGAAGAGATACTATGATAGTAAGCACCGTGATTTGGCTTTCGAGATCAGAGATCATGTTTACCTCCGCATCTCTCCAATGAAAGGTACTCGTCGCTTCGGTATCAAAGGGAAGCTTGCCCCTAGATACGTGGGACCTTTCAAGATCGTCAGCAAGAGAGGTGATCTCGCCTATCAACTCGAGCTTCCTTCAAACTTTGCAAATGTGCATGACGTGTTCCATGTCTCTCAGCTCCGCAAGTGCTTCAAGACTCCTGACCGCACCATCAACTTCGAAGACATTGAGCTCCAAGAAGATCTCTCTTATCGTGAGCACCCCATGGCTATTCTTGAAGAGATTGAACGCAAGACTCGCAATAAGTCAATCAAATTCCTCAAAGTCAAGTGGTCACACCATTCCGATCGTAAATCCACCTGGGAACGCGAGGATCATCTCCGTTCTGAGTACCCGACGTTCTTCCAGTCCTAGATCTTGGGACGAGATCCTTTCGTAGTGGTGGAGTGTTGTAACACCTCGGATGTAATTTACCTAATATGTAATCCAACTCTTGCCATTTCCGGTGCTAAGTTATTTTATTTTCTCGGGTTCGGGTTTTTGTCTCCGTGTGTTGTTGTTGTCATGCATCTCATATCATGTCATCATGTGCATTGCATTTGCATACGTGTTTGTCTCATGCATCCGAGCATTTTCCCCGTTGTCCGTTTTGCATTCTGGCGCTCCGTTCTCCTTCGGTGGTCATTTCTACCTTTCTTTCGTGTGTGGGGGTTAAACATTTCCGGATTGTACTGAGACTTGCCAAATGGCCTTGGTTTACTACCGGTAGACTGCTTGTCAAGTTTCGTACCATTTGGACTTTGTTTGATGCTCCAACGGTTAACCCGAGGGACCGAAAAGGCCTCGTGTGTGTTGCAGCCCAACACCCCTCCATTTTGGGACAAAACCCACCAAAAACCCCTCTCCATCATCTAGAGTGTTCGATCACGATCGCGTGGCCGAAAACCGCACCTCATTTGGACACTCCTAGCTCCCTCTATGCCTATAAATACACCCCCTCCGAAATTCTCGGTTCCCCTCTCCTGAAACCCTAGATCCACTCCATCCGCCGCCGCTGGACGATTTTTCCGCAGGTCGGACGTGTCCGGTCCGCCCGCCGCCGCCACGTGTCATCGCCCAGTTCGCCCGCCGCCCGCGCGCCCACATCGCCGCGCCGGCCCGCCGGGGCCCAGGCGGGGCCCTCCCTGGCCCGCGCTCGGGCGCCGCCGCCCCACGGGCTCCCTGCGCCCCGC